>NW_023405236.1:0-242907 GCF_013141755.1 Anopheles stephensi
GTCAACATAAATTATAGTTGCTCTAATAAAAATGCAACGGTAACAGGGCCATTTGGCGCTATTTGCTTAGTTTAAATCTCCTGATTTCATTATTAAATGTAAATCATTAGCTAAATGTAACACATAGAAAAATCAAATAACTGAACCACGTTCACCGAGTATGCAAACGATATTGATTTGAAAATCCTCGCTTGTTTGAGTATTTTGAGTGCAAGCGCCTGAAGCTATGCAATAAAAGTATATTTTGTTTATAAACATTTTGTAAACAAAGATTTCAGTATTGCGTATTGTGTGCGGTTCTGCAAACAAAAATCTTAACACTCTCCAAGAACAATCACTGTTGGAAAAAGAAATTTAAAATTGTGATTGCATACCTTCAGGAGCTAAATACCTTTAGCCGTTTTTATTGTTGCATCACATTTCAAGGATAGGTGGTTCGTTGTTTTTTTTTTATCGTATTAGATACTTTGCTTTTCTTCATCAAATCCATGATTATTTTCCTATTTTTTTATATAAAACATCATGTACTTACAGCTCTCCAATTTCGATGCTCTTCTGTAATTTTATAGGTTACCATTAGTGTCTTCTCGTGACTGCTGACTGCAGCTGGCGGTATGCCAAGTACGCCTGGAAATTAAATTCGTCTTACAGCAATAAAAGATACAAACTACTGTACCACCCTAAAACGGAAGTCTCACCCCACCGCACCCCACAATATATTGAAAAATAAGATTAATGTAGCCGGTGACCATGGTTGGCACACTTTGCTTAATGGAGACGATGCAACAGTAGGATAATTCATCCGTCCATCCTTTTCCCCCGTCAGTCTGCGAACCGGAAAGTGATGGCTCACCTCCTCGGTGGGTGTGTAAGTTGATTACGCATTCCACCAGGATCTTGGCCCCGTATCATCGGAAGAGGAGTTTAAAAATTAAAAAATTCCCTACGCACACATCGCCGGAAGCAGTGCGGACACTGGTGGAAGGATGGCGTTGCAATAAAGTGCCGTTCTTCGAATTACAACAAGAAGCTGGACGATTCCTACGGTCACAATGCTCCAGCCTCGTGATGGATTTGTCTCCTTCGAGCGTAAAGTCCACGGTACAGTGACGCACTAAGGACGCTTGGCTCATAAATCATACGAAACATCAACGCGCGCCGGAAGCTGAGATCCAGCGTGCCCATAGCTTGTGTCTCTGCTGTGGACTCGGGGAAAAACAAAGAACAGGAGATTTGTTTTTGCTCGCTGTTTGGCTTTCTTAAGGACATCAAGGGCCTCCCATTCCGAAGCGTGGAATTTCTTCTCGCATTATTGTCATTCCAGCCGAAGAATGAAAGTCGCTTCAGTCAATAAAAATCAAAAATCCATCGACCAATAATTTTGGATCGATTGAGAACTCCACCATCTCCCCGTCTAAAAGTCTCTGACGGGATTTAAGTTGCCAGCCCTCGGAGAAAAGGATAACGAACTAGCGGCTCGAACGGAAACGAAGTCGTTTTGTCCATACGGAGCACGACTTTCCAGTCAAAGCCGTTCCGGGGGGGGGCTTGCGGCTGAGGAATCGTGATTGATAGTGCCGATCCCAAATGGATTGTCATTAGCTGTGGTGGCGAGGCAGACAGGCAGATTGCCCTTAGGTGAAGCCTGTAGAAACTATTCGATCTTCCTCTCAAAACAGTCCCCGTAGGCCAACCGGACTAACGGATTGTCGTCACACATGCACACACACCAACAGTCGGTCATTACATTCCAATCACGCGGCAAATATCCTTACACCGAAAACGTTTCCAGCATGGCGTAGGCTTTGACGTGCTTCCGTAGTTAACGGCACAGAAGACCGCCGTAATCCAACGAAGGCTGGGCCTCATTTGAAGCTGCAAACAGAGCAGCGCAAAAAGGCAATCATCGTACGTGGAAACAAGCTCCTGATGTCCTCCTTCCGAGCTACGGTACTTACGTCTCCGTGGCCGATTATGTCTACAGAGAAGGGGTTCTTGCGATTGCGGATGTTTTAGCGCAGTGTGTCACATGCTCGCACTCGTAATGACGAATGTTGGGCCTGTTCAGGCGGCCCAAACAAAGCTAGCATTCGTCATCGATGGCTTTTGATGGCCGCTTTGCCGAGGCATGAACCGGTGTTCTTTGTTTTCCTCGAAACACAGTTCCGAGTGACTTCGTGATGTTCACTTAGCCGGGTAACAGTTTAAGGATGGGCGGATCGGGGTTCCTCGGGCTGGTTGGCCAGGAACTGTGATTTTCAGCATTGCAAGCACGCATCACGTTCGCGCCACAGCACTAAGTACGACGGCGTCTAATTTCTGGCAAAGAGGATTTTTACTGTCCACTGGTTTGTGGTTGGTACCGGGGGCATGAATACAGGCCCATACTAATATCTTCCCCGTTCTTGTGCTCTCGTCTCTCAGACCCGAATTGCACTACGCCATGACACCATTTAGAAGCAGCAAACTGGCATTCCCTAGCACAGCAGTCCTATTTAGCCCACTGTGCTTTTCTGGGTTAATTTAACCGAACGATTTAACAGATTCCACTGATCCTGGAGCAGGGAACGCTCGACACACGATGCTGCTATTCGATGCCGAATTGCGAATTCATACCGTGTGCTGGGGTGTGTTCCCATTACTCACACTGCGCCGAGACAGAAAAAGGGATAATAAAAAGCGAGCCTCGAACTGTGCTGTGTATTTTGTTACCAAAACATGAGCACACATACGGGAGACACTTACACTCGCATAAGTCAAGGTATTGTTACTCCGGGAGCTCTCGGAGCTTCCGGTGGAGGCGGATGAGTGTCTTGCTGCAAGTACCCCTTGGTGGTGCGAGTGTGACTCTTTAGGGGCGATTTATTATCCTCCTCCCTTACGAACCTTGGCCAGTTGGCCGATTCGCTTCTGTCGCATACGGTGAGCTGGTTCTAGTATATTCGTACTAGAACTTACCATCGCTTCGAGCACAGTTGGAACGAGAAAAATGGCCCGCAAACCACAAAACTGCATTCCTTTGCTTTGCTGAAGCCAAAATTCGTGACCGAAAAGGTAAATAAGGGTAAAGGCTTTCGAAGCGATCGGATTCGGAATGTTGCGCTTATTTTAAGCTATTAACAACAATGCCGGTTTACAGCGCTGGGTTGTGGTGTTGGATTGCATTCTAATTCTGACAGTAATGTTCTAGAGCTTTAAATTTCTAAATCTATTTAAATGAGCTTTTTCTGGAATTTATTAACGATGTAAAAATGCTGTTTTTCGCCTCAGAAATTTTACCGAGTTGGTCCTTTAACAGACCAAATCAATAATGGTAAACTAACCTATATCTAAGGGTCACGAAATGGTAAGGTAAGCCGCCATATTTTTAGCTCTCCACCTCAATTTCAACCACAAGCATATGGTTCCGTTTTAAGTTAACAATTTAAAGCCCAGGGTGACGGGCACCTTTTGCGTGTTGCAAACGAAATCGAAAGTTCAAAGTCTGGGCCAGTTTGTGGTCACCACCCCCAACCAACTCCTTCCATCCTTTGCCTGGTCACATTCAATGTCAGCCCACCCGTAACCCACGAAAATAAAAAGGTTAAACCGTTTCGTCCGTTGGACGGCGAGAAGAAGTCACTAGGGCTATAATCTTCGTCCTTCACAAAAGGACTCTCTCCCTCACTCTCTGTCTGTCCCTCTCTTTCACACATTCGGCAACGATGAAGTGTGACCTGAAGTGTGATCCGCTTCGTTTGACACCTCCTTCTGCCCCCCGTTTGACGACCGGTGAGATTTCGAAGTCATTTATCAACTCGGAACTCTCGGTGTACGTGCCTCGCAGGCGTCACGGTTCGGTTGTTTGCCTTCATTTTCACCGTAAGTCATTCATATCCATTTCGGGGCCGGCCGGCAAGCTTCTTTCACCGCACCACAGTTTGGCTGCATCCTTTGGGAACAGGTTGATCTCGCAGTGGGACAAGGTGGGTGACACTACACTGCCTACTTATTTTATTCGGTTGATTTGTCTTAATTTTAACGTCCATTCGGGGAGGCTACATAATCATGCCGACGGCAAGCCGCATCCGTGTGCGGTGTGGTGTGAACGAGCGAAAGACGAATTCGGGCGAGCATAATTTATCCCTTCTTCGCGGTACTTGCTTTGTTTGACGGGGGTTGCGCGTCGTAGTGCTTAAAGTGGGTTTAGCTGTGAAGAGTGTCCATGGTAACTCAATGTTTTGACGTTGTTGACATCTGTCAAAGTATGAGAGTTTGTAGGCAACTAGTATTATTATAGTGAATTGACAAAAAACCCAAGATGAAATGAGAACATACAACATATCATAGCTAAAAACTGAAACTTAAACTTTTATATATATTTCTAGTTCAATTGATTCAAATATCTTCTCTTCTAGTGACGTATCACAAGGCCCTAGAGGCGAATGAAGTCTCAAAGACCCAAAGCCTCTATAAATAAACGAAAAAAAAGTATCACAAGGCCCTGATTGACGTACTGTATTTAAAACCTTTTGAGTCTCTTGGACGACAAAGCCTTTTGTAAATATGGACGATGAGGTCCTTAGGCGATAAAGCTTCGTAATGAAGAAGATCTCTTAGTAGGCGAGATCCCTCTAAGCAGCCTTGAGGTACTATAAAAATAAATTTGACAGATGTGACAGATGTCTCCCTTGTGTTTTCTTGATCTAACAACATTTTAAGGTCATGCCTGCTATTTATGGCCTACCAGCCTTATTGATACCGTATATTGAGATAATCAGTACACACATTCATTATGGGAAAACGATCCAGATGAGATTTGAGCCCCAGTCCAGAGGTATCTTAGCAAATCCGTAGCTAAGATTATTTCAGTACCTCAGCACTGGCTGAATTTAAAACGTTCATTAAAAAGGTGGACTACAATTTTATAGTGTGATATGAACTTCAGGAACTTTGTATCGTACTAGTGTACTTCTGGAACGTTTCTTCTTAATTGCTTTTAGTATTTTAGTATCTTGGACTTATAAACTTGGACGAAAATATTCTCTTACAATACAGTACAAATGTTCACAAAGGAACGCGATACTCCATTCGAAATCTAATCTGTTGTCGTCAATGAGGGAAAACATTTCAACCCCAAACATCACACCCGCGTGTTATTGTCCTTTCCGACACGTTGCTACAGCACGTTCATCTCCCATGTTCGTCTAGCAACGTCTGAAGATGAACGGTCCTGCACCAACCAACCATCATAACCTCTATCGCGCGCTTGGTTGTGAAATGATTTTATACGATTTTCCGTGACGTGTGCGCTGCATCATCTATTGTGTTAACAAATTTATTTCCCTCAAACCTCAAAGCCACCTCAAAACCTGCCTCGCTCCTCCTTCAACCCGCCCATCGTTGCTCCTGTCAGTGTCTTTCAATTTTCAATTTCACACCCGTTCCCGTGGCTCAGCGAGGGAGAAGCGAACAACATGATAGACTGTTGTTGTGTCATATTTTCAAACAACGTGAAAGCAGAAGGATTGTGTTTACAGGCACCCCAGGTAGCACCCCCCGATATCCGGACCTGCTTTCCGTTCCCGGGAAGCGTAGGAAGTGTAATGAATTTATTTTCCTCCCATAACGATGTTTTCTTCGCGGGTGTTTGTACCTCCACGTGGGCAGCACTTCACCGTGGTGGCAAAAGGGAAGCTCGGCTAAGGTTAAGCCATTTGTTCGTGGCGAGAGAGTTGAAATTGAAGCGAAGAAAGTCTTGCTTTCTTGTCGTTTTTGTTGATGAAGCGACCCGTTGGGGGGACGAATTTTTTTGGGGTGGAAAACGGCGGGTGTTAGGGGAGGCATAAATCAACATAAATCTGTTAGTAATTTGATTGACTGAGTGTACTGGGTGCATTGATTAAATTAATTGTTCTAATTTTCCGCTCGGTGAAACCTCAATGCTGCGAAATGAATTTAGGTCGAGGCAATGCGCCTGACGGTATGCAATCCGCATGACACAATTGCTCGATTTTGTCGTTGTTTTGATCGTAGGTTTAATAGCGCTTGTTAAATTGCTACTTATTAAAAATTAAATTAAGGTTACCATCATTACTTTATTCCACCTAGTTAAACACTTTTATATAACAATTTGTGAATATTGCTTCAGTTTTAGCTTACATTTTTTTTAAACAATGGCAAGGGCAAGCACGACGTCGGTGACGGCAGCATCATAATAAAATCTCATCTTGCTGCCGTCGAGACATGTTAAGCTGAGTGTACTGAAGCTCGGGAAAAGCATCATTGAGATGCTACAGCAACCGGTGATTAATTTTATACACTTTCCATCAGCATTCTCATTATTTCGCTGATGGAAGAGTGCAACCTGCTATTACTGTAAGGTACGATGCAGATACTATTTATTTTTAGACATGCAAAGTACTCTGCAACCATAAGTGCAAATTATACATTATACAAGAAACTAGCTGTTTTCCGTTTAGCATTCCTCGTGTTTGATCAGCTCAACTAAAGCAACAAGCCTTTAAAGTGTTCAGTTTCGAATTAATCGCAATGACGCGCTACTTCTCTCGCAGAAACTCACCATTAAGACAGTCGGAAGTAACATCCCTCCCAAAAAGGAGGTTGTTCCACCTGGAACAAAGCAAGTGGCCATGGCACCCCCCGAAAAAAAAATCGACTACCAAAGCTCGTCGCTTAACACAGCAAACTACCACCCCGGAAAAGCAATTCCGGCTGACGGGCTGAGCATGCGAAAATAAAGAAAATTCTATTAATTTTATTACCATATAAATGAAATAAAATAAAAATAAAATAGATCGCAATCGAGAACGCTCTCCAGCCGATGGCGCGTGGCGAGGGCAGGAGTGGCGAACCAGGGTCCAATCGATCGAGCTCGAATCGATCCAATCGAGCTATTGATGGTGTTCAACACGATTGTATTATCGGGCACGATAAAAGTTTATGGGTGGCCACCGTGTGGTGCCGGCTGTACGAATGTGCGATGTGCGTTCGTGTCGCACGCTGATGAAAATGGTGCAGAACGGGCCAAAAGGTATTGTTGCTGTTGGCTGTTGTCATCCGCATTCGGAAAATGGGGGGCGTACATCGAGTTTTCGTGAAGAGGATACAGAGCCAAAAAAAAACTGACGATCGCTTGAGGGAAAGAAAGGAAAGGAAGGAAGCAGGTGGGCAGGAAGATATATCGTATCACGCGCCACCACAAATTGGTCTCGTTGGCTGACGGAGCTGCCGTGATCGGATGAGCATTGTTCATTGTTTATGTGGTACGGCAGGAGGCTAGAAGTCATGCCAGCGATCGAACGATGGTGCCAAATAAAATCCGAATCAGTTTACTTAATCTCATTGATATGGCACCATAATCATGTCTTTTAACAATAATGTGATATGATCCAAATACAGTAGATTGCCACCAATATCGAAGTTTGTGTGTGAGGGATGTTTCATCATTTATTAGTTTATTGTTTATTTATTAGAATTTTCTTTTTTACAGAAATTGTATACAATTGCGCTTTGATTTAGTTACAAACGTTTCTAGAAGAATGTTAAATCATATGAACGCCTGAAGGTATGCAATTTGCTTGACAAATTTCTTTAAACACAATTTGTATAAGAAATTACCGTTGTTATTTAACCATTTTTTGTTATTAAGCTCGATTAAGATTTGTTAAGCTGAGAAAATCTAATCCACTAATTCTTTTTGATTAACCCAATAATACAGTCTACACTTCGAGATGTTTAGGCTCATTTTAAAAATGATTTATTCTTACAACTTATTCCAAATAATTGCTTTCTTGCTTCATTTTCGCATTTAATTCACATTCCATTTTACATACTAGCAATAACATAAAAAAACCTAGAAAAGGTCATTAAATTTTTGCTTAGCGCCTTGCCACATAACTGCAACGCAATAAATATTCGTAGCGAACTCATGTTATGCGTTGTTGTCTCCTGTTAACGCTTGACCGTGTCCTCGTTTGCGCTTCGACTGCAGTTTAGAGGACATTCTTGCTGCAGCGCACTGGGAAAATATTTTCATTACTGCGTCATGGGTTTGGCTATGAGAAGTGACTACAGGACCAGGAACCATTGCAGGCTGCGGACTTCATTTGTGTTGCGTTGGATTGTTTCAATGAATGGACATGACCAACAATGGTGTTTCAACAGTTGAGGATGCATTGTTTTGATATTTTATATTATAAAACTAAGGTTTAGTTATTGCAATTCGAAAACTAATGACAAATAAAGCATTTACGAATGAGCCTTGAATAAACGCCTAAAGTTATGCAATTGTAGCAGTATAGTAAAGTTAGTAAACTAACTAAATGTTTTTCAGCCTTTAGGAAAATTAAGACATCCCAGCACTATCAACTACTGTTAGCTATTTGGATTTCCCTTTGTTTAAAAAAGTCACATGAATTAGCTTAAACAAAAAACCCCACTGAAACGCTCCAACACCTTCAACTAATACGGAAGTTCCAGTTCAACTCGCCTAGGTTTATGCGCCCATAAAGGAGGTAACACATTGCCCAAATTTCAATCAACCTCATCACCTATAATAAACTTTGCCTTTGCATTCCTTCCCGAACCTGTGTGTGTGTGATAGAAAAATAGTAAACTGCACTACAGCGCGAACGGGAACCCCCAAAACTCAAAAGCTCGCCCATATGTGGAGCAAATTTCACGCTACGATGAAGCAAAAATCAGCTGCTCAGTACGGTACGGTTACGGCAGGACGCTGCTAAACCTAGCTGTACGCTGGCGCTTTTTTCCCCCTCCCGAAGAGATGGAATGCGAAATTTTTCCAACACCTCCTTCTACGGCTAGCGCAATTGGGTAGTAACTGCCAGACAGCCGGCGCACCGAGACGTAACGATGTGCAAATGGAAAATGTAAATTTTTCCAACCGTCACCGATTTTCGCCAGAATATTTGAACGGCTCGGGATAGGCCCTGAGATGGGAATGGGGATAAGTCGATTGTTTTGATTTGCTTTATTTTGAGTGTGTGTGTGTGTGTGTGTTATTGCAGGAGAGTTTGGTGGAACGTGTCGAATTCTGTTCCTGCTTTCGGTCGATTTGATTTGATTGATTTGTAGGGAACAGGAATAACTTGCCTTTCTACCAGGCCAATCAACTCACAAACGGTGTCGGGTTGGTAATGTTCAAATATGAAGTTTCTTGCGTTGCGGGATACAATTTGAAACAGATGGTGGACCGCGTTTTTATTGCGAGTTCAAAAATATAATAAATTATATGCGTTTTATCACTTGAGTGGAATAAAATCAAATTAAACTATGTTTTAAAGGAAGTTTTTAGTTAATTCTAAAATAAAAATCTAGGTCTAGAAAAAAAAAATCACAATTAAAAAAAATAAAAATAATAAATCAGAAACCTTAAAAAAGCTCAGGCAAGGCCGATACCCACCCATAACGCCTGTGAGTATGCAATATGAATTTCAGCTCTAGATTGCATTTCATTTACAATTGTAAATTCTAGGAAATCTCAACAACAGGGTTTAAAAATGTAAACACGCTATAAATTGTTATATATAATGGTTGCATACCTTTAGGCGCTTCTAGCTCAAAAAACTCTGCCAAGCGTTGATCTCGTCCAGTTCGATAACATAAAAACCTTTAAGTGAATTATATATTTTATTTCCAATGATTTTTTGAGGACACATGGTTAAACACATTGAAGCACGGTTAAATGTTCCCTCAATTCCTCGTAACATATCCCGCACAGTGTAAATAGCACCTTCTAAACCCTCGCTAACACCATTACAAATAGGCGTGCGTGTGGAGTGAGGAGTTCGGAAAAATAGATATCCTTTATGGGCACAGAACAGATTGAATGCGATGGGTTACAGCCCAAGCCTTAAATAGCCATCTAATCGCACCGGAAGCAGAAACATAAACGCTATTCCCGAGCTCTGCACACAAATTGAATTATTCCCTCTTAAACGTGTCGTGCTTGCGGGTGGCCATTTTCAATCGAAACTGTTACCATTAAAGTGATCACAGTCGCAAAACCTATCAAATCGGTATTGCACAATCCCGCTTGGTTCATAATATTTATGTTTCAGCGAATCACTCTCGCACCTTTGCGTGAATCACATTCTGGATGTTTGTAGAGGGAGAAAAACGAAAAAAACTCTGCCATAACAGCCATTTTATCGTTTTATACTCGGCGAAAAAAAAACGACTACGGGGCACCCACACGGACGTATGTCACCAGCACCAGGAGGTTCGATCAGACATATTTCAAATCGTCATTTTCACCACAATCCGGCCAAAATTTATGAAACAAAGCAAACAACCATGGTCCCCTTTTCGCCACCGACGCTGACTGGCTCGATCTGGTCGGGCAAGTCGGACCGAGCTTCGCCACGCACGAGCCGGAAGAGCTGTCGGAGTGCGAAGTTTAGATTGAAGCTGAAATAGCCCAAGGCCATAAATTTATCTGTCTCCTACGACAGTCTGTGTTGGTTTTGCTGGCTGTCGCCGAGCTTCCCGGATGCCATTTTCCTGGAGCAAAGTTCTGCCGTGTTATCGGTGTCGTCGTCTGAGCTGATCCAATCGACAGGCGCTGGTCGCTTCGCACCAGCTTTTCTGTGACTTTTTCCATTCTCCAGTGTGACCACAATGGGAACCAACAACAGACACAGCAACGCACACTGTCTCTTCGAATACAGATGTTCGATTGTCAACAAATTTATTTAGAATTTATGTTTCTCCGTGGTTGCACACATGCTGCCCCGTCGCTTCGTACGCCTTTCGGGCGTTGGAATTGAATTTCACGACTGTTTCGTTGAGTGCGTTAGGTTGTACCGGGCAGGAAGGTGGAGAGTGTCACTTCTATCCGTACGCGGCGTTTTACATCCGGTTTGAAGGGACCGACCAACGTTCGACATCCAGAGCTTGCCAATCTTTATGCCTTGCCTGCAAGCGACGAATGAACAGACGTAAACAAAAACGTAAAAGTACAGCAAGTAGAGAAGTCTCAGTTGGCATTGGGGTTTCCATCATGTGTGTCAGGTTCGGTGCGTTCGACACGTCGTGAAGTGTTAAATCGTATGGTGGTTTGTGGACGGTTGGTGTTGAGAAAGATTGATAACTAAAGAGGTAACAGATGAACAATGCAGGTCGGTGGCGGATGCAGTTTTACAGGTCACGCAGCAGGATTCTAGTTTTCTTTTGCTGTGGTAGCTTTGAGCGAACGATTCCTTGAGTTTGACACACACTTGAAAGTGGTGTTAGTTTGTTTTTGTTAAATTGAAGGTAATAGCGCTTTTAAGGTCAATTCTCATTGATCTCTTTTGGAGTTTTTATTTACCTGTCTAAACTTGCGTTTATAAACACGTCATCCTTAAATTCTCAAATGTTTACGCCTAAAAGTATGCAACACAACAGTCATAGGTCTTTTGATGAAAGGTACTATATTAGTCGAATGTTGCTCTGCCAGTTTTAATGTAATTTTATAATGCACAAAACATAAAAATGTTTTAAATTATTCATCTAGCTTCATTTAGATTATTTTACATCGATTCGTAAGCTAGTGCTTGTTCCGTGCACCGGGTTTCTTCTTCCTTGGCACTACAACCTCGAGAGGTCTCGGCCTGCCATTTCTGGCTTTCTGTGACTTAATTTTACCCGTAGTAAAGTAGTCAGCCTTACGTAGGGAGAGGCGGTTCGGATGGGATTTGAACCCCGGCCCTACCGTGTGAAGACCGGCGCCGCTGTCGCCTCGACGCCGTTTTCAGTAACTTCAAAATAATTTCGCAACACTGTTTAATGATGTTCATTGTTGTTTTTTACTCTATCTTAACTATATAATTGCCTCAGAAGCATTGTAGATAACACAAGAAGATAGAAATTTGTCCGACATAATCGATCGTAAGAATAAAAAAAAAGTCTATTGCATAATTTCAGGCGTAGATGCATTCGATCCTGGAATAAAAAACTAGATAGAATAAGGCACAAATTGAAGAGCTCGTTTCCTAAACCCTATTAAAATGAAGCATAGAGAAAATTAGAAAAAAAATCAGGGCTACCCCCATTTCCCCATAAGCTGATGAAGTTCTAGGTTATCGAAAGGGAAAATGATACAGCGGATGCATGAAAAAAATGAATCCACTCAATTTGTGCTGTGGTAAAAGCACATTATTATATCAAGCTGTGATGAGAGCATTTTTGTGGCACTACTTAGTGGTAACAATGTGTCATGAATTGCTTTTGATAGGATTCATCCAACACACAGAGGGGTAGTGATGAGCTTGAACAAAGTAAAAAATAAACCACACATTTAATATGGTTTGTCAAGTAGTGACAAGAATGGATGCGTTTTTGTGGGCTGACAGTGGGAAGTAGTTATTGTGATATGTGTACATGTTGCTGGTTTATATCAGTTTAAAAATTTAAGAGGGAAACATAAATGCAAGCCCGGTGTTAAAGTATCCACTCTCACAGCCAATCAAATCAAACCCGAGCACATAGCAAATCGTTCGCCTAAGATGATAAAGAATGGAAAAAAGTGAGGTTCAAAAGTTTATTCGAATTTCTAAAATACAAGTACCCACACACACAAACCTTGCGCAAAGAAAGAAAAGCATAAATTTTCAATAAAAATGTTGATGATTTATTAGCTTGTGCCAAAGTTGTGCCCGCCGATGGGGAGGAAAAGAAAGAGAGATGGAGAGTGAGAGAGCGCGCGAGTACTAGAGATTGGAAATATGATGAATCGGGAACCGGTTGTTGTCGGTCAGGTTCGATCCAGAGTTTGGTTTTTTTTTTTTGGAGAACGAACGCGCTAGATTTCCTCGAACCGAACGGCTAACCTCAAGACGAAACCATCCCTAAAAGGTTGCAAGATGTTTGTATCGTGCCCGTCTAGCTTTCGCACAGTGAGAGCGCACGTTGGGAAGCTCGTTTAGACATTGTATAAAACATCCCGCGAATGAGGGATGATAACGGGGTTCGAGTTCGCGGACGATTTCCTCGTCGGTGTCTGGTGCGATATTCAGATTTGCTGCCACCAGCATCGTGACCAGGGGATGCTTAGAACGGATGAGACGGCAAACGGCGGAAACCGGAACCGATCGGAATCCAACGATCCAAAGATCGTTAGCAACTCTTCCATCGGCGTCGTCGGATGGGAGCGGCGTCACGTATTGAATGGGGTGGAAAGAAATCTAAAGTTCAAACCCTAACGCCCGTGCCTGGAACGAAACTGTGCGAGAAGCGACTGCCGACCTGGAAGTCATGTCTTCCAGTCGAATAAAATTGATTGAATTCATAACTTTGTAGTTGGCCGCTGCCAGGCAATTCTGTTCGTCGGTTGGATGCTGTGAAGAAGACGATAGAACCGTTGGTTAAAAGAAGAAGCCCACTTTTTACTCTAGTTTGCTAGGAAGTAGGAAAACCTTCACTTTTTGAGTTTTTTTCTTCGCTCCGTGTTGTTGCGCTATTACGACCAACTTTTCGCGTTGGAACATCACATACATTTCTACCGGCACAACATACATATGCCGGGTTAGGTCGGGTTTGCCTACTGCAACATTTTGCATGTGGAAACATTTTAGTGACTGGCAGTTTTTTCCGTGCAAATTTTTTGTTGTCTCCCTCGTTGAGCGGCTGCTGCTGCTACTGTTCAAGTGATTGCCTCATCCGTATCTGGCGCTATTTTGTAGTGAAGCTGATGCCAGTTGTTGTTGAGGTTATGGTCATGACATGTTGAAACAAACTATTGCAAATGGTAGCAGCTGTGAAGTTGTTTGAGCGGGCGAACGTGCGTACCGGAAAGCGTATTTTAAATGAAGCGAAATTTTCTAAATTTATTGCGCTTTAAGCTGTTTGGTGCAATTGTTGCAGTGGATCGGGGTTGAATAGAAGCATTTGTACAATTAAATAATTATACTTTTAATAATAAAACTATCACAACGACAGAGATTAAGTGTGTGTCGCCTAAAAGTATGCAATCAATAGTTTAATTTTTATTTTCGTTAAGCTTGCCAACCATTTGAAGCTTTTCATTATGCATTGCATAACTTTAGGCTTTCACTTTACTCAAAACAACGTTATTTCGATTGGATAACACTATTAAAAGTGAAAACATCTAAGACAAGTATTATGCACGCGACGAGGTCTAAGTTATTTAAGTTATTTTAGTGTTATTAGATATCTTCAAAACTTGTTTGCCCTTGATCGGTGGTAACAGATTTTTATCTTAATTCTAGCTAAGCCATTTTGGTCAAACTCTCGAGACTGATTAAGCCAATTTATCGCGATGAACAACCTGTTGATAATAATTTTAGCTGCTAGGTGGATACGCTAACTTTTGTTAATCCTTGTATTACAGATAATGCACATCGGTTTTGGCACAATCTTATCATTTGTCTGAGTTTGGTGGATGTGTGTTTAATATGGGATTTTAATTAAACTTTAGCAAATAGACCTGCATTAAAACGCAATCAACTTGGTAACGCCAAACAGTATGCAATTAGTGGAATATACACATCGTTCTTATATTATGATATGGTAGTTTACATACAGCTCCCATTTTGGATGATGTATTAAAAAAGAAAAACGGTAGAAAATTTATTATTTATAGTAAAGCAAATATTACTTTTGAAAATGAGCATCATTAAAGTTTTGCCATCTTTGCACCACACTAGCTGCTAAGCATTCATCAACATTTCACGAAAAATTTACCCAAATGATGGATCCTATTCACTACCACCGGGAAGAGCTTCCTTTTTGGCATCTGTCCACACGCTGATCAGTCTCTGTGTGGCCTTCCAAAAGCGCATTTTGTGCATCCACTCACAGCGTACCCGCTGCAAAGGATAACTGGTGTTGCACCAGTTCCCACTGTCACGCTATGTGTTCCTTTGGCCGGAAGGATGAATGTCCTGCCCAGTCCTGTAACATAAAGCGGGTACACGTTCAGCGGCCGATTAGAAGCAAGCGAAAAAAGAACCGATTCTTGCCTCACAATAGCAATGGCCCCCGGTCCCGGGGTCTAAATGGGATGAATATTTTAAAACGCGCTCCGCTTGCTCTTTCTATGTCCGAGAGCGATGGCGAGCCGTAATTTTAGCGAGAAAGGCGAAACGTGTGACGATATGTTGGCACAATGCCATTCAGTGGAAGATTACTGTAAAGCGCAGGCGACCCATAAGCCCTGCCCTGGTAGGCTGCTGTCCAGTTTGATCCACCCATCACTCATCACGGGAACGGAACGGTTCAACGGTTCGTGTTTTCCCTGCTCAACGGCAACGGCAAACCTTTACCACGTTCCCGGTGATGCATCACAATGGGGACCGCCACCACCGTGATCATCAGTTCGCTTCACACACAGCATCGAACCAGGATCACCGCGGTGGTGATGACACTGGGGAACAAAATGTTTTTGGTATGCATCCCGTTCATCGGGACAGCGTTGGACTCCCGTTGGTGGCAATTTTCAGTGGCGTTGCACCCGGGTTTTGAGCCGAGTCAAAGAACGACCCGCTGAATGAGGCCTTAATGTGCATTTGTGCTGAGTTTATGTTATTAATTTACGATACGCTCATGACGGACGACGTCGCTGCTGTCTTGAATGGTTCGGCGACAGGCCGGATGTCCGCCCGGATTACTGGGCGGAACATATGGCGTGGGGTTTGCGTTCAATTGTTTTTGAGGAGGAACTTTTTTGCTTTGGGGTTTGGTAGGGAATTGCCGAGAAGATCGTGAAAAGCCGCTCAAATTGATGGAAGGATTTTCGACCATCTGGAACGGGTTTGGTTTGACCTTATTCTGAATGGCTTGCTATACATTAAACGGGTGGATGTAACGTGCAAACACGTAAAGGATAGCTAAATGTCATAATTTGTCGCAGATTCGCATTACATAGGTTGGATCAAGTTCAACAGTAAAGCTTTCGAAGTAATAGCGCTTTAGTGGAAAAGACAAGAAAATAAAAATAAATACTTTCATCTCTTCTAAAACAAATCAGTCAGCCTGAAAGTATGCAATTGGTATCCACTCAATTGATTGCATATTTCCCGAACCCCGTACAACATTTCAATATTATATATAAATTATATATAAATTAACTTTAGCAACCGAGATGCCTTTACGGTTGCCCTTTCACGGTTTGGAGAAGGAAATGTTTCCAAACCATCGTGAATTGTACTTATTTTTGTAATTTAGCTTTAAGTAATACGGCCAGGCCGTTCTTTATGAATAAAAAAAATTAACTTTATTTATATTTTGACAGCGGTGATAAGCCTTTAAGCATGCAATTTGATAAAAAAATCATGCTTTTTATGTAATATTTTAAATACTCTAGTCTTGTTAATGTTCACCAATACAATGTATTGTCAAATTTACTATTGATGCTTGAAAAGTATTTTTTAAATATTTTTTGTTCTGCTTACAGCCGAAAAATAAAATCAGTGAGCCTTACAGTATGCAATTAGCATTAAAAACGTTCTTTTACCGGTCTTTATCAAAGATTTTTTGAATTCTTTTCAATCACAAACTTTCTCACGGAACCATCGAAAAGAGTAATAAAACAATTAAATTACCTCAAACGAGAATGTTTCATAACGCTTCATTTCCCTGCAGTTCCAAACTACTTCTCATTCAATTCCCCATAACCGTATTCACCAGCGAGACGCAAATCTAGCCCGGCTTTCTTATCGCTTCCGACGACGAACATCTCGACCCAACCTAAATACATACCATTTCCTTGCACCGCTTCTTTTATCCTCATACACGCACAACACCACCGCCGGGAATTATAATTGACGCCTCCGCCACTAATGTCACGCAAAGCGGAGGGAGTGAGCCGTACTTGCTGTCTGACGCAACAGTCGTCTGCCATATTAGCGCGCGTGTGTGTGCAGGGTACGGTTATGCGTAATTTAAAATTCAATTGATTTCAATTAACATCAAAAACTAAAACCACACTAAATTGCTTTGCTTGAGGGAGGTAAGCCATTCCCAACCGGTACCAGAGCGACCCTTTCTTGTCGAAGGGCGTGAGCTAAGGGTGACGCTATGGTTTGATGGATGGTTTTGGCTTTGGCTGTAGCGAGAGCCCGTTCTCTCTAGCAAGATCGATGCCGGAAGGTGCTGCTTAGTGTGTCTTTGGGTCTAGGGGGCTTTGAAGTCATTAATTAATAGCTGCAGTTGATCGTAATCGTCCCATGCGATACATGCACGAAGTTTGATGAGAACTGCGGCCGAAGAGGCTAAAGTTTTTATTAGACGAGACATAGAGAAGCGTGTTAAACTGTGCGCTTATTGGTTCGCATATTGATGCATTGCGCTCCAAAGGGGTTGCATACATATGATTCATATGCAGTCCCTTTAATCATATAAATTATGCAAATCGGGAGAGTGGCGAAACAAAAAAAAACACACACACATCCACCCGCACACCCGAGTAGAAAAATCTGCATGAAATACACTAAAACCGAAACGAATGTTAATTCAAATCAATCGTACATTCCCGGTCCTCGCTTTACATCATCAACCGGGTGGCTCCTTTCATTGTCAGCAAAAACTGTGCCTCTGGTGCAGTGCCAGTTCATTATCACACCGCAGTCACGCCAAATGCGATCAAACGCTGTCGCGTACCATGGCGCTTGGTAGGCGCTTCATCAATGACACTTCCGTCAGTACGTCACACCATCAGCGTCATGTATGAATATGGATATGATGATCAAGGTAATGGTAGTGGGACGACCAGACAACTAAGCATCCCGAAAGATGAACTCATCTCGCGAAACTAGAGCGTATGCTAATGTTAAACTTCGGGACGCGCCCCGTGGTTGTTGCAGTGACCACGGGTCGATGATTGAATTTGTTGCGCCTGAGATGTAGGCAATGGTTGGAAAAGTTCTCCTTTTCCGAGCTTCACGGTTTCGACGCTCCTTTTCCCATTGGTTTGAGATTGAAATAAATTGCTTTGCACCCGCCGGGTGGGGTCGAAAGGAAACGGGAAGCCCGACCAGAGTGGTACGAGCATAATTTATCTGGATGACCATTATAAACCCTCCTCCACCGGTCGCCCGGTTCCAGTGGTCCCGGTGCGGCACATTTCGGTTGTTTGTGCGAATGAATTAAGAGTGAAGTTAATTAAAGCGTATTAAAAATCATGACCACCAAAAAGTTCGACAAACACTATCACCATCAGGTGAGCCGTGGGGTGATGCCATATACCCGGTGTGTCGGCAGGTTGCAGGTCCTGAGAGTGAGGGAGCATGCAAAAATAAATTTAATGCATATGAATAAGAAACGAAATAAAATTTATTAAAATTGTATAACGAAGTTTCAGCGAGTTCGTTCGCTCGTTCCGTTAGCTTTCTCGATCCGACCCTCGGGTTCAGCCACCAAGCCACAGGCTCTTTAACACTTCGGGTGCGCCCTGTTTCAGCTCGTTTTTTTTTCTCTCATCCTACTTTTGAACACTCCCAATGAAATGTGATGGGATGGGCTGTGATCCTACAATGTCTACAGTGTGCATAACTCGCTCCCGAAATGACAAGAACAAAGTAGGCTTTGGATGGAGCGATAGCAACCGCGCACGATGAATGGGAGCACGCTTTTCCGCTGCAAGAAAGCTGTCTAAATGCATGAGCGTTGCGTGCTGTTTTGCATGCTTTAATTAGAGCTAATTAATGATCATGTGTTTTAATTATCTTGGAAGAGGCAGTTATTATCTTAGAAGAAACTGTGCACTGTCAGTTACAAAAAGCAATAGCTGGAGCAATATGATCTCTTGCTAGAGAAACTTAGGAGCAATGGTATTAAAAGTACTATATTTAATATAAGCGATTATTTAATAAATCGCGAAAAAATCCCGTTCACACAGCAAAAAGAAAGCAGAACAAAATTTGATTACTACAATATAATGCTGTTTATCGCTTCTCAGCCTATAGACTTGGATCAATGCGCATAATTAGAGATATAACGTTTTGTAACGCTTTGTCACGCTTGTAAAAACAATTTTAAATGTTAGCTTCTTTGCAAAACTAACAAAATTAATTTCAATTTTATTACAAGCTGACATGGCTTACCACAACATACCTGAATTTTATAAAATCAATGAAAAACAAAAACAGGTTTTAACCTCTTTTTTTAATTTGCCGATGGCCAATAGAATAAGATCACCTAATTTTGTAGAAGTGTTGTTCTGATGAACGAACGGAGTTTTTTTTTAAATAAAATTTAGTTGAATATCTTTGAAAAACAAGACTTTTTTTCTTCTTTCTTGGTCTAATGACCTCTTAAGGTCAAGTATAGTCCAAGTACGTGAGGTCATACAATGAGACCATTCATCATATCGATGATTTAAAACAATTTAATACTAATGTTTTCAGCATCTTCTCTTTACATTATGAAAATTAAATACCGACTAATACAGCTGAGTAGCTTCTTTTTAGCTTTTTAAATATTGAAAGCAATATTTTCTTATAGGAAACAGTTATAAAATAGCAGTTGTCAGTTTTAAAACAACTTAATTTCTCCACAAAGGAATATCTTCAAGGAAAATAGTCTGAGAATATTAACAGGAAGGCATGCATGACACAAAATACGAAACCCTCTAATTTCTACCAGCAAATTAATAAGATTTATTCTACTAAACTGCCTTTCCAGTTAAACTAATTAAACTGATGCTCAATTCAATGTATAAATCATTTCCAGATTTGTACGGGAAATAGGGCAAAAAGTCCGATTATCACTACCTGGAACTCCAGAACAAGGTCTTCTTTTGCAGTCAAACAGTCAACCGCCACAGAATTTAACTGTCATAAGTTAATTAGCCTACCAAACGAACTTTTACCGTGATTTAGACACATTTTCCGTGCTGAAAAGCAGAACTCTCGCCCCATACGAAATATGCCTAATCGACTTTCCCCAGAACAAGGTTACGAAACACTGGATATAATTCAATTTACACCAATTGAGATTTTTCGAAGGCAAGCAGATTGAACCATGGCGGCTGGATTTGCCCACCAACACGCAGCGATTACGAGCACTGACAGCGCTGCTGACCGGAGGATGGTCACGGTACGACGCCTCATAACTGCCACCACTAAAATAAGCCGGATTACCGAATTCACCGGCACCCACAAATCCCCCATGTTGCGCTTTCATAATTTTTACGACAAGGGCACGGATCAGTGACACTTGCATGCGCGCAGGGCACAAACACCTTGAGGCCGTGACGTCACGGCGACACTGTGACTTCCGCAACGGGGAAAAGCAACTGTCCCGGGTGGTGGATTCCTGTTCCCCGACGCAAACATCACCCCGACCTCCGCTGTGGCACGAAGGCGCCCGCGATTAAGCGCTGAACATGGTTTAATCAATTTTAATCAAAATCCGACGATTAATAATCTACGCTCGCTAATCTGTGTGTTTGAAGCCCGCGGGAAGATCCGAACGTCAGACGTGCCGCCGTGCAAGAAGATTTGACCGTGCCCGTTGTTTTCCTTTTTGTTTTGACAGTTTTTGTCCGAACGCTTGTCCCCGTTACTGATAGCGGGAGTTATGTGAAGAAAAAAAAAGTTTTAAATATAGATGGACATGCTTTTGCGGCTAGAAAAGGCTGTAGGAGGTATGTGTTTCTATGGCGTGTGTTATACCTAACACGGAAGCATACGCTTTTTGTGCTTCATGGGCCGCACAAGTGTGAATCGAAAGAGTTCTGCTTGTTTAGCATGAAAAACACGGATGAACTGTATAATTGTTTTGACATCCCAGAACGATGATTAGCAGATTCAAATTGCATTACTTTACAGCATGATCTAGATTATGGTACATGCAATAGGGCATGATTTGTTAAAAGTTATTTTAAATTGATTTGTTTGTTAATAGTGTCATAATAACATGGGTATTTTTCATTCTCATTAGATTTTGAGCAAACAATCTTCATTTCTTACGAGTTTACGCACCATTTTATTTTGTGACCCCCTTTTCATGCTATATTTCTATCATTACTGCTATATCTTTTTGGATGTAAGAACTCCCGGTCATCATGTGTTTATTGTGTTGTAAACTTTTTTTATGTATTCTTTAATAGTACATTTATCTATCTTGTTTTACATTAATTAGAAACGTCCTAGCCGTATTGCGAAAACATAAATTTATACAGTCCTTACCACAACTATACGAACACCTGTTTTTTAAGAATGAGAGCCGAACTAGAAAACGTTAAAAAAAGGAAGTATAAAAGAAAGTATTCTTTTAGAGAGAGTGTGTTTTGCAATTCTGTACAACATACTAGAACATTAATTTATGCTCACTCTTCTTGATCTTCTTTTATTCTTTAAAAATAGGTGGTCTTACAGTTGTGTTTAGGACTGTATAATTTTAAAATTTCTATTTACTTTTCTATTAGTTTCTATATTTAATATTTTGCTCCTTATATTATACGAGCTGATTTTTCATTTAAAATCATACTATTACTATAACACGTTGGTTTAAAAAAATATACGAATTCAACTGCTTCTCAAACAAGTTAAAATAAAACTTTAAACGACAACACTGAGCTGGCTTTATATATCTTTTTATTTTATAGATATTTTGGTAAAGATAGAATAGAAGATAATGCACTAATGTTTGGCTTAAAAATAAAACTAAGTTTTGAAAAAAATAATATAAGAGAGAAAGATGCAAAAAATATAAACAAGAGACGTTAAGCAGAAAATACAACTATTGAAAAGAAGTAAGAAGCTTAGGGCGGTCCGGTGACCGAGGTGATAACGGAGCTGAGGCTTCACACGGCAGGACCTGGGTTCAAATACCATCTAGACCACCTCCCCGTATGTTGGGCTGACTTCTTTACTTCGGGTAAAATCAAGTCACAGAAAGCCAGAAATGGCAGGCCGAGACCTCTCGAGGTTGTAGTGCCTGGGAAGAACGAAAAAGAAGAAGCTTGATAAAATCAAAAAGATAATTCAGTGAAATATATCATACATAAACGAATCGAATCATCGAATACTTTTGAACTAAGCATTGTAAATGTGACAGAACACCTCATTAACTGTTCCCATTCTTTAAATTCTCAAATCATTCTAATTTTTATCGTTCCTTTTGCATCATCCGTGTCCGATTGAAAACACTAACCTGATTTACGTATTACTTCCTGCTAAGTACTTGGTACCGTTAAATTTCGATGAGAAGCCACCAAAAACCCAACATCAACCTTGAGGATGCATCCGACCGGTTCCGGCAAACTATCACTCCCACCAAACGCTGCCTGCTACGCGGATAATCAAAGCCTTCCACAAAATCTTCCCATCGCGGGTGGAATGGGGAAGGATGGCACAAATCTGACGATGAGCGAAATTGACAGCGAGATCCTTTTTCCCGGTAAAACGCCACCCGGAACAACAGTGTGACAATTTCAGACAACCATCACAGGGCTTACCGCACGTTTCCCGCAATCCCGGGGGGGGATTGGTGGCAGCGGAGGGTGAGAATTTCCGTAGGAAACACGTTGCAATTTCCCGCCCCAGCCGATGTACGAACCAGCGCACGAAAGGAAGCCTTTCCCGAACCGAACCCGTCACGAAAGGATGCTGGCGTTTGGCCGTTCGGAAGACGATGTCGACAGCGAGATGCCAAACGAAACACGAACGAACAACCAAAACAATCCATCCGAACGACGACGACGACGACGACGACGGTTTGCGCTAGTGCTGCAGCTCTTGCACTGATACGAACCACGGCCCACGTCCAATGGCGCCGTTCGGTTCCGGTGAAGATTGAACGGCGAGCAGCGTTTAGTCGTTTTCAGAGCTCTCGCGCGAGCAGCTGTTGAGTTGGAAAACAGAGCAAACGCACTTCGTCGAGTTCGCGGTCGAAACCGTGGAAGCGACAAGGTGGAAACGAATTTCGTTTTGTTTGGCGCGAAAATCCGAATACCGATCCGTGCACGTGTGTGAGCGTGGAGTTTGAATTGCGGAGCAAAAATCCGTTACAAAGAAAGAAAGCGTAGCCGTAGCCGCCTTTCTGCTCTGGTTTCTGTTTTGCGTGCGTGTCGTCTTCAAAATTCAAAGCCTCATGTGCATAAATTCCTTGCAAAGCAGTCGTTTGCCTTCAAACACGTGTTTATTGAAGCGCTTCTAGTAGGTGGTCATAATTTATCCACGTTCCAGTGCACCTAGGTCCACCCTTCCAAATTTTCTTCAAAGCAGCAATTGAACGCGTACGGTAGCAATATCCTTAATTGGACGATTTGACCATTAAACCGCAATAAATTCGTGCAACAACCAGTGCCGAGCGTAATTAAGCGCACGGTTTGGTGGGAAAAAGGACCGCCGGAAGCACTCCATCCCGTAGATGGGTAGATGCCCGTTTCGCATGTAAGGACATTATCCGCAAGAACTGTAGCGGCCTCGTATCACTAGAGCAAGATCTTCCGAAGCCCAAAAAACGACTCTGTACAAGTTCACAGCGAAAGGAAAGGTTACAAGTGAAGTGGGAAGTGATTATCATTTGCGAGTGAGTGAACGAATTTCTTGTTGTTGTGTCCGCGTGCAACGGGGTGTGACGTACGGCTTAGAAAGGTTGCCCGGCACGGATTGCTGTCCCGGTTGGCACCCGGTGGGCACCTTCTTAAGTGGTTCGTGTTTGGAGAGGAAAATTAGTTCATCGCATCGTTTACCTATCGATCGTGCCGAGTGGGGTTGATCGTGTTGCAGCTGTACTGTGCTGCGTGGCATTTCATCCGTTACACCTTTCGGACCGGTTCCCGTGCCTTTTGGTTGGGGTCCGAAGCCTCGGTGCAAGGTAGGTACAATAAGCGGCGTACCCATGCAATGCATTCCCGACGGCCTTGTGCAGGGTGCGCGATGCGATCACTGACACTGTGTGAAGGTGATTGTTCTGTTTTTTATCCTCGAGAGTGTGTGTGTGTTTATGATCGAATGCTTTGATAGGGGCCGGCCAGTACGATAAGGTACTTGCTGCACGGTAGTCACAAGTGTGCAAGAAACTAGTTATGGAATTGGCCGTTGCACCTGTGGAAGCGTCTAGTGAAGAATGCTTTTTAAAGCAACTAAGTAGCCTTGATTACCTTCGCGGGTGAAGGCTGCATCGAAGAATGGTTATCTGGTCATCAGTAGACCACAGTGGGCTCGGTATGGAGCATGTGTTTAAAGTTTTTTTTTGGTCCGCTGCACCAGCTCTTCGATTGCACTTCGTATGAATTCTGTTAATTGATTATTTACTCTAGGTGATTATTTATGATTTTGATAAGTATTTTTTTTTATTAAGTTTGTAATGCTATAAGGCAGTTGATTAGATTTTTTCGAAATCAGTTTGTCATTTTTTTTATCTTCTGTTTTTCTAACTCTTTTATATTTCCATTTTTTTATTTAACTCTTGTGTGTGTTTTGCTTATATTTTCATAACCTTTTAAATCTATTGCAATATTTTTATTTTATTTTTAAATGATTCATAAGCTTCGTTATAACTATAGTTCATTGTGTTATCAAATATTTATTAGATTTTTTGTATTCAAGTTTTATAATTAAGCTCAAACAATTTGTTTAATGTTTAAACAAACTTATCTGCATATTTTTATGCTTTTCAATCATCAGTTGTTTAATTAAATTTAATTTAAAGTAAAATTATATAATTTTTTGCAAATTTTTGCATTATATTTTAAGCAATATGCTAGTTGTACACTTTTGCATGCAGTATTTTTATTTTTATTTTTTCAATGCATAGTGTAAGATCAATTTTAAACATAAACAACTTTTAAATGATGTTAATTTTTTTTATTAAAAATTTGAATAATTTTAAATTTTTTTTAAAATATGAATTTAGAATCTTTCTTAAAATTTTATAACAAAATGAAGCAATTACTTTCGTGTCACATTTTATGTTTAAACGTAAACAAGATAAAAATAATAAACAGCTCTAATTTGTTCACTATTGGTGCTTTCGTACATGCTTGCCTACATTTAGGCGCGTGCAAATCGAACTAGGAAATTGCCCTTTTTTAACTTATTTTAACAAACTAGTCAGCTTTGAAAACTATGGTGAATGAAATTGGTATCATTGGGTAGCAATTTACACTGGTTATTTATCTGAAAAAGTCATTTGAAATGGTAGTTAAATTAGCAACGTGCATTGTTGCATTCTTGTCAATTTTTAATAAGCTTCACCACAAAACCAATAAGCTCAATGCTAATTTGTTCCGTTTTTCGTATTAAAATTGATCATTGTAGCAATTTAAACTGTATCTCTCGCAGTTAGTTAACACATTGTACAGCTCCATTTCACCATTACAAACAAAAATAGCATGCCTTCCCTCATTAAATAAACATTGCTGCTAACCATTGCACACACATTTTGACTTTGCCTAGCGTTTGATTATTTCACCTTAATTTGGCTAATTACTAAAATATCCGCACCTGTTATCAACCGTGCCGGTGCGCCTTTCACTGTTCACGGTTCCACTTCAAATAATGACCAGAATTGCACGAGCATCGAGCTGCTGGTGACGCTCCCAACAAACGCTTCGGGCAGTGTCAGGTTTCAGGGCGGACGGGCACGATGATTGCGGAAAAGCTTCAATTGGAAAATTGGTGCCGATTTGGCAGAGAGTTCTCTCGTCACCCAAAACGTGGCGAAAGAGTTGAAAAGTTTTACCCACTTTTTCTATGTCCCATTCGGTGGGTGAGCGAAAGTTTGGTGACTTTTGGAGCTTGGCAGACACCACCAAGGACGACGATGACGCCCGATGTCGATCAATTAAGTAAAGATCTGTCCACGACACGGGCGAAGTGTGTTGCGAAACTGCTGGCGGCAACTTTTGGGCACTGTGTCAACCACCCGTATTCCGGGGGTGGGGTGCCCGTGGGCTACCAATTTAAAGTCCCCGGCCGGACGTGCTTGCAAGGATGTGACCGTACCGGGAACATCAAATCACACGTTCCGTTTGCATTTAATTAAACCACCACCGTCAACCACCGTTCAATGGTGGCCGAAAATGGCCAACGGGTCGGTCGAAAATACGATTTGCGGCATTCGCGAAAGACTTGTGCTGCCCGTTTTTATTTCGTTTGCGAGACGATTGTTTAGCTACCAATTTGCCAGGAAGCAAATGCAGGTCCTGCATTCCGGTCTGCCCTACTATTGACACACACACAAACACTTGCCTGCCGGATGCCGTAGTCAGAAACTGTCGATTTTTCCCCCTTTTGAGCCGAGCATGCACTTGTGTTTGGTTCTGGGAAACATCCAAGCACCGGGAAGAGATTTAATTGAATCAGACTTCAGGCCCACGGTACATCTTTCTCGGCGGGTCAGTTGAGCTGCGTTGAGGCATCATCTAATATGAAGCGTGTGAAATACGTTGCTGCGCGAAGACGCACCCAAAGCAATAAAGGCAAAGTGAATTATCTAAAAGCCTGACCGGGATGGGCTGCACACCCGGGGTGGTTGAAAGATGCAGGTGGATGGCGCTTGCATCGCTGTTGTCATACAGTTGACGGGCGACGATCAAGTCTACAAACAAGATGTGACACCGTCATGCAGAGTTGAACGAGGTTTGCATTACCTTTTGCGTTGTTTTGTGTATTTTATTTCCCGGCACACAGCAGGGAGAAAAAATGTTGACCGGCACCTGCATTTCTTTCTGCATCATCACGGTTCGCGACCGTGGCAACCTTTTCGCGGCCGTGCCAGTCATCTGCACTTTCAACGGCAACCGTATCGGAAAGCTGTGTGCCAGATGTTCCGGGGTTTTTTTAACAGAGGAAGCCAATAGGAAAATGGGAAAAAAAACTTGATTCCATACAGTTTCCGCTCCAGACCAGGAGACATTTAGCATGATTTTTCAATCTCCATATGTATCAGGCCAGTTGTATAACACAATCTGTTATACACGATTATCCTTACTTGGGTGATGCTCGTTGCGAGAGAAAATGTAGCCTTTTTCCTGCATGAGTAGCCTTCGCTTCTAACAGTCTTTCCACGAGTTCTTCGTGCATTATGTAGCCAACGTTTCGTGCCATGTTGGCGTCAATTGCAATGCAAACAAACGGCAAACACCATGCTAAGCGGTCCGAAAAACTCGTACCAGCTGGCACAAACTATTTTGAACGATTTTACAACGCTGAGTTTCATCATTGAATTGATTCGGGCGTTTGGGACTGGATTATCCAGTCTGTAACAACACACGTACGCCCAGCCATTACCGGGCGAGAAAAGCTACTCCAAAAGTGCATTCCTTGGTAGAGTTTTGTAGACGAACACTTTACAGCTGGCCACGTGTTTTTAGCTACTTCGGCTGGAGTGGTGAATTTGATTTTGACTTCCAGCGTTCTTGAGCAAGCATCCGTTTCGATTGACCGTAAGTTCATTTTGAGCATTTCAGAGAAGGATGATTGTTCAAAAATCACGTTGCCACATTACTGGAGCTGCAAACACTTTGAATCAACCCTTCTGGATGAGGAAGAACTAGATCTTCCAGATCAAAAATATGACAAACAGATGTGATTCGGTTTAAACGACGCCTCGTTTGTTAAAAATAATCTTTAACTTTGATGCACTCATTTGTACGGCTTGCATTGAATTGGTTTTATTTTTAGCAAACGCCGTTCAACTCATTGTTGCAGCGCTTCTAAGCTCGAACACTTTATTTTGTACGGTTGCCATCAATGTCACAGCTCATGCTGAAAAGATTATTAACAGTGAAAAATTACAATTTAATAACCCTCCTCCATTATGATGGGACGTAAGAAGATTTACCGGCTGCCAGGAAGCATCAATTACAAACGATTTGAGGGACTGGTTTCAACAAGGTTTCCTATTAAAATGCAACAACAAAAAAATACATCGCATTGCATACATTCAGGCGCCTGTTACCGAAACACGTGAAATGTTCGATTGTTCTTCTGCGCTTTGCAGTTCTCTTTTTTCTGAGGTGGATGACACACAGACACACATGGGGAAACCGGTTCGTCGTTGTACCATCCCAATGAATTGAGCGATTTCCAATTCTGACTCATGAGCCCGTACCGGGTTTACTGTCAGTGCAGAGCAAATGATGCTTCGCCACAATAATTACTGAATGTTGCTGTTGCTATTGCTGCTGCTGCTGCTGCCGCGAGTGGTGGTGTGCATATCATTCTCTGATTTGGAAGGCTTCAAACGGGAAGGAAGGTAATGTTGAACCCCCCAAATGTAGCAAAAACCCCTCCCCACCTTCCTCCTTGTCCGATGCAGTGATGTTAAAGCAACAGAGCAAAAAGTGGGCGCCTCGTTTACGAATTCATTTATCAGAATGAATATTAATTGCTTCATTCGCCAACGCGTGCCATCTCGTGTACTACCACCGCTAGCAAACGGCCGGATTCTGGTTGCTGCTGAATTCTGATGCTTGATGCCAGAATGTTTCGCAAGAAGCGCTTCGCTTTTCCCGGAGGCTGTGTGCGATTTATTTTCAGTTTATTTTTTATTTTTTGTTTGGTCAGAACGGCATTCGATCAGAAAGTCAAAACGTGAACGTGAACGACAGGATTTAAAAAGCACACACAGAATGAAAGGAAAACATCCAGATAACATTACACCTATCCAGCGCGTCCGAGGTCGTTTTTACAACATGCTTAACCTTGCCCCGTCCCGTAGCATGATTGTTCCAATTACTGTCCACTGGATGGACGGTTTCGTTGTTCCACGAGCGTACACACGGCAAACCGCACAGCAGAATCGATGAAAAATGTTTAATTGAACAGTTTCCATTTATCACAGCGGCTCGTTGCTTCCTGCAATCGTGTTCCGATGTATGCCGGTGCGAGATGCGGTGGAGGTGGAGCATTTTGCAAACTGTTTTGGTTGTGTGGTTGATGGTGAAATATGAAAGAGTGTGCCTTGCTGTACGATTCTGATAAATTGTGTATGAGACACATCGTGGTTGAAATTATGCAATTTCTAGGTTTTCGTGCAGTGGTTAACTAGTAATAATCCATATTCTTGGTGGAATATTTTGATTTGCCGACGTCAAATTATTAATGCCGTTCGTTCCGACTTGTTTAATGAATTTTAAGAAGGAACAGTTTGTTTCAAACTACCGGGATGTAATTATAGAATTCTAGAAGCTGGGCAGGTTTAAAAGTAATCAAAATGGGAAAGCACATCTGGGCGTTACGAGTTTATATTTCACATTGAGGTTTCATTAATTTTTAGGTAGTACCAGTGAAACTCTCTCTTCTTGACCCTAACGACCTCTTAGGTCATGCCTGCCGTTTCTGGCTTGCTAAACTTAATGATACCCCGTAGTTTTGAACCTTGGTCCCGCCGTTTGAATACCGGTTAAAACCCTGTACCCGGTATGCTCCTGTACAGTTTTTTCCCCATATCTAGTTAGGTTTATCTATCGATGGCTGTTTATTCACTGTGGTTTGAGAGCGTAGTACTGCTCAAGCACACGATATGTGTATCATTTTTAAGAGGCGAGACTCATGATTTGTTGATTACCTCAGTATGATCAATTGATCATCATTGATGAGAACTAGCAAAATAATGACCGAAAATAAATTCGGCAGTTAGATTTTGGATCTATTTTTGATGTTTATAAAAACTGTTCTAGCCGGAAGGGTACGATGGTAAGGATTTTTTTACTGATGCCAGAATATTTTTAGTACGAGGCGTAGAGTAGCACAGCGAGCTCGTTGGCTGGAGCAAGTGAAGTTGACCCTGCTGTAGATGTAGAGGAATACAGATTAGGACCTGATTTCTCTGGTAAAGGATTGGTGGCTTGGCTATGTCTAATAGACGTGCTACCTGTTCAGAATAAAAAAAAATGTTTAGGTGTTAAAGAGATACTCAATAAGAAGAAAGTCACCTGCCTTCAAAGAACTATTAAAATGAATTAAAAAAAAAATACTCTAAACGTTGTAAAGATGCATTGTAATCATCTTCAATGTTACGATTATTTTTATTTTATGCACAAGGACGGCTTGGCCGTATTACTAATGTTATCATTATGATTAAAAACAACTGTAAGCTCAAGGACGCAGGACCGAGGTTCAAATCCCATCCAGACCACCTCCCCGTACGCAGGGCTGACTACTGTGCTACGGGTAAAAGCAAGTCACAGATAGCCAGAAACGCCAGGCCAAACCCTGTTGAGGTTGTAGTGCCAAAGAAGAAGAAGAAGAAGAAACTAAAATGTCATGTGCCTCTCCCAGGCGGCATATATTTTCAGTTGCAAAACATTTTGACATTTAATATTATAAATGAACGCCTGATAGTATGCAATATGTTTTTTTAATTATATTTTCATTTAGAAATATGAAATGCAACTGGAACAAAATGACTTGTTCCTTTGATGGAACCGCCGTTTAAATGTGTTAAAATTGCGCTGAGCTCCTCAAAAATTGAGCCTGTTTAGCAATTGCATACATTTAGGTGCTATGAAACAAATCCTGACCGAAATAAAAAATTATCAGTTACGTGCTATTTATAAAAAAAAAAACAGTTTAATTGATTTCATGGTGCATTCGTGTCATCAGAAACTTACAAAGTCTTCATTTTTTTTGTGGACGATTTATAAGCACTACAGGATTCAGTTTATTTTGAAAGAGTGTTTCTTCTAAAATATCATGTTCTGAGCAAATACTTTGAGTGTTTAATTAGGCAAATAGTTCAGCTCTTATAAACACTTTTACGTTATTATGAATACTATGTTTAGTACGACAATTTAACAACAGCTTGTATAAGAATCTAGCAACTAGTAAGAACAACAGAAGTATAGGAATCGTACTGATTGTTTCCCAACTAAAGTAATATTGTTATTCAAAGTTTTTCTTCCTTTTGATTGCCCCACAAAAAGATATGCTGCATAAATGGCAATCAAAGTGTCTGCCGTGCTGCATTCGCCACGGTCTTAAACTTCAATTTCCAGCTGCATTACAGCACTGCTTAGCACTAATTAAATCTCGCAGATGTTTTAACGGCCAACCAGCACAGAGCAATGTTTTGCATTTTTGTTTGTCTCGGTTTCAAGAATGCCTTGTACACGGCTGCCACATTCATTCTCGAGACAGGCAAATCTCGTCTCCTGCCGAGGACGAGCCCAGTACACCGCGCATCGGTTAGTGGAAAATTTTCATTACAATACTTTTCTCCTAATTAGACACACCGTTCGCTACGAACTCCAGCCCGGCAAGAGGAATCACTTCACCCGCCCGAAAGCTTAACTTCAGCACGGGAAAGTGTCAGGAATGCATACTAACTTTCAGCCCCGGGAAAACGGTTTCGTTTCGTTTGATACATGCCTCTGCGCTTCTTATGGTCCGAAAACGACCAATATGGTGTATTTTATTCGTTTCACTGCCACGTTCTCATTCCATTTTCCCACAAAAAAGGAAAGGTTGGTATCGCTTCGCCAGCATCGGAACACTTCTTGTGGCCTTCTCACGAGCCACAGCTGTTTCTTTTCACTCGAGCTTTTCCGAAGCCGAAGAAGGGTGGAGTGTGAAAATTGAAAATTAAAACTTGCATTAAAATAATATTATTAAATTATAATCATGCTTCCAGAATCGGCAAAGAATACAGTCTCGCGGGTCGCTAAGGAAAAGAGAGAGAGAGAGAGAGAAAGCCAAGGAGGGAAGGAATTGTAAAATGATTATACATCGCGTCTTGAGTTTTCGCTCACTTTTTTCCTCCTCCTTTTTCTTACAGAGCACTTACATTTTCTCCGTGTTAAATTTTCTTGTCGTGGTGGAAACTAATTTTCACAACTTAAATTCAAAGCTGGGAGTATAGTTCGGAAAGTGGGAAAAGAACGCGAGTGTGGGAAGCGTATAAATCTGATATTACTGCTCCCGTCGGTACGCTGTTCTCCGCCGCTCTCCGTTGCCGCTCTGTAGCTGATGAATTGTAAAACGTGGAAAAATTCTTACCACAACCCAACGTAACCGTGACGATCGTTATCGTGCACGGTGTCGAATAATCCCGATGCCAATCCCGTAATGGATGGTTAGAAGAGTAATCATAAGCATTATTCCTTCCCGAGCTAGCTGCAGGCGAAGGATGGGAAGTTCCACTCTTGTCCAGTTGCGGGAATTAAATTATAACTTTATTTGCCTTTCTCTTCGCATTATCTCATGCGAAGCTTTCCATTTTTTTTTCTGTTGCCTTACTGTCGGTCTTCGCCTACGCCGCGTACTTTCGGATCTCTCCAATTGCCATCTGTTAAATGGTGGAAAGTATCTTTATCTCGGCTGAACGACGAACTGGAGTTGTACAGATGGAGAGGAGGTTCGCTGCGGAGAGACAAAGATTTTCCACATGGAAATCGCATTCGCTGGCTTCACTCTAGCATCCTAACCGGAGCAGCGAAATTGGTACAGAAGCTCACGATGGAAAATTAAAACTCCACAAAAAGGCAGAACAGTGAAGCTTGGAAAAGAAAGCGAAATAGAGAAGAAAGAACAAAAAAAAACCCATCCGCCAATAAGAATCCCACAGAATGTACCCTTGTCCGTGGGATCCCTTTTTAAATTGGACGCTCGTGCCAGCTGTGTGCCTGAGTGAAACTGGGCAGTGAAATTAGCAAATGAGTTACACACTTTTTACGCTGTGGCCCGTTGACCGGATGGTGAGTGTAGAACTGAGGCAAGTAATAATTGGAATGGGAAGGAGCAAGAAAGAACGCAAACTTGATCCGGTCTTCTGTTTTTTTGTTTTCCAGGGGTTGAAGAGCAGAAAAGTTGTTAAACCGATAAAGGTTGGTCAACGGAAATTGATGCGGATGAAATTTGAAACTCACCGAAAAAGGGATAATCTTATGGAAAAGGGTTAATAATGTTGGAATGCTTCGGGTGGGCTGAAAGGAATGATGACAGATTTCTAGAACATGTTACTTGACACCTGTAGGACGAGTTTGTTTTATTTGAGATTTTTTGAGTAATTTGGAGTTTTTATGCTTTTCATTTGGATTCTAATAATTTCGAACGATTTTTTTTATTTTTTGTTAATATTTATCTCTATCAATATAAGCCTCTTCACCAGCATAAACACATAATAAAATTGTATATCGATCCATTAGCCTAGGCGATGCTTTTAAATTGCATAACTTTAGGCGCTTCAAATAGCAAACGGTTCAAAATCACTAAAACGTACTAATTAGGGATGTTTTGTTCAAGAACTTTAAAGCATATTTGCTCAAAACGTTTGTTATTATTATTATTATTTATTTATTATTACGGACTGATGCCGTATTGTACTCAAAACGTTTGATTGTAATAATTATTTACCCTACAGTTATTATGCCACCCAAACAAACAAACATTGCTAAGCTCTTTAAACCCCTTTAAGAACTTCCGTCTAAACAATAACATTCAGCTTAAAATGAAAGAAAAAAAATGCCAAACTTTCCCGCATACAACCAAAATCTTACTCTTCCCGACTTACACCACAAGATGAGTCTATTTCGTTGTTTAAGCACTCCATAATACTCCCATCCTCTCTGCCCTTCTCAGGCTTCAGTTGTTGCTCCACTTGGCACTGGGAAGCAACTCCTCCCATGGACGAACGTTCCCCCTTTTGAGCGGCACTAACCACTACGCTACACGGTGCCAAAATAACCGCAAACTTTACCACCCGAAAAACTACCACGAAACATTGAAACTTTACGATCCGCGAAGCCATCCTCTCGGGACATCGACATCGTGCCGGTGGGAATTGCCAGGACACGGTGCAGCTCTTATTTCCTGCTCACATGCCAAACGCAAACGGTGGGGGCCCCCTCTCGGAAACTGGAACCCCGGCCCGGTGTGGATGAAAGACAGTGAACCTGTGCCCCCCCCCCCCCCCTCCCGAAATCGGAAAGCTTTGAACTAACTGAACTGCAACCACGGATGCTGGTGGAAAGTTTTGAATGCCCGTGAAGTAGTGGCGTCGTATACGCGAGCTCCTCGTGCGAGGGTTTGCACCCGAGAACGATGTAAGATTTTAATTGCTTTGCTCTACACCGATAGCCATTGAGCTGAGGGAAAGTTGCGATATTAATAACGCGAGATGGTGGTATCATTCATTGGGTTCGTAATGGCACATGGGTAGAAGGTGAGACAAAAAAAAAACAAAAGCCGGATCTCCGAGGGCGTCGTGCTAAATAGAAATCTTGGATCGGTGGTCTAAGTGCTGTTAAGAGGTTGTGAAGATTTTTTTTACCCTAAGATTGTGATCGTTTTGCCAACATCTCTTGTGAAGAGACTCGAAACCTCGTAGAATACGAAAGAAGATAGGGAGAAAATTAATGGAAAAAGTCTGCTGCGCCTCATTGATTTTGTGTTAGCGTTGGTTCACTCAATTGACGGACGATACTGTTGGGACACTGGCCAAGCAATCATATTCCCAGAATGTTTGAAAGTGAAGAAAAGCAGTTTACGTTTTTTACTACCACTTGCTAAGTATTCCGGTTTTCCGTATTATACCTCCTTCAAACACGCTTCTTTCTGCTTCGGAGCACACAAGTGCATCCGTTTTTGTTTTCTCGTTGCAGTATCCCTTTTTCCCTTCTTGAGTGTATCATAGCCGGACAAAGATTAAGATTACGGAAAGGGAAAACAAACTGAGATTCTTGGGAAGAAAAGTTGTAGGCAAGCGAAAGCAAAAGCTGTTCTCGAGTCAGCTGTTTTTACCGTGCACGGCACACTTTTGATGATAAGAGCATCTGACGTGACCTAAGCTGTTTGTAGTGCATCGTCGGTTACCAGATTTATTTCGTGTTTACAAGTCGTGACCTATACAATTAAAGATTTTTGATTAAAAAAAATTCTCAAGGGTTTTCTTGATTTTAAGTGATTTTTCTAATTAAATAAGAACAATTAGTGTTTCTCGAATGAAGGTCTTAGATGCTGCTGATGATATAGCACACTGTCAATTCTCTGGAAAAACTGTCAAATTTCGTTCTATGTGTCAAGCAAAACAATTTGACAGCTCTCTCATGAAATTTTAGGAGAACAACGTGCAACGAGTTTTCTCTTCCACGAACTTGATAGTTCATTTAGTTTCCCTTACTATACTCTCAGCGGGAAGATTCTGATTATCCAGTACCCAGCTCGCTCCGGTTAATCTCAATGGGTAACTTAAGCCAAACTTCGCAGCAAAACAATAGACCAAGTATCAGTTTCTTAGGAAAGTCATACCAGCGTTCGCTTTATGCTGCCGACTTTTGCAACTCTGACTTCCGTACTCCCCGGAGCAAGCGGTCTCTCCCCGGCAACGCAGGACATGACTCAGAATTACAGCTAGTCCACGTCCAAGTTTTCAATTTATTATGAATAAAATTAAATCAGTACACTGTTTATCAAAAAGTTCGTCCCCGTTGGCCGCTTACCAACCGGGATGGCGTAGAACCATTCGATAGGTCGTCAAAAAGAACTTCACCGTGTACGATGTGGAAAGTTTTCGGTATTGTTTTCCTCAACTTCCTTACGACGAGTTAAGCGACGTTATCTTGTAGTTGTTGGTGGGGTTTTTTTTTTCTTCCTTCGCTCTCTCTAATGAAATCTTCAATAGTTCGTTCTAGCGGATGAAGCAAGAGCTATCGATGCTTTCCGATGCGCTAAAGAATAGCTGTATTGACAAAACGGATGTATTAAACCGGAGTTGAGAGAAGGCTTAATGAAGGTGCTTCCTCCGGTAAATCGTGCCCTTCATCGTGGTTCCCGGTTTTCGTCCGCAACCGCGCATATCCTCCACGAAAACCCGTCCAAGCGTACAAGTTGGACATTACGAGGATGAATGCTAGTTTGTGGAGGTTCGGATCGTGGAAAGTTCTTCGATTCCCTTCATTAACTGGCAAAGTTTTGAGGAGGCAGCTTGCCTTTAAATTTCCACGAACACAACAACACAGAGCAAGGGGTTGAACCCCGCGTGGCATAGGGAGCGTGTGTCTCGGAGTTTACGGAGTTGATAATGGAAGGGTAAAGTTTTTGTTAAATGTTGTCATTTAAGCATAATAGTTTAGTTTTATTTTTGACAACCCTCTCATTAGCCAACCACACCCCAAAAAAGCCCCAGAACTCGACCCAGAGTTGGTGGTTACGGCATTATCACCCATGTTGGACCTCGAACTTTCGGTTCCGAAAGCGAAAAACCACATGCTAAACGCCATCGGCCGCGTCTTTCACTGCATGTATACGGTTCAAAGGTTCAGATGGACTTGCGAACGAAAGCGCCGGGAATGTTCCAAGACGAATTTTGGGGGAATCTTCATGATTGTGTATTATCGCGCCGCTTGTCCGGCACCCGGTGACGACTCATCGCACGGGTGTGGTTTACCGAAACCCAATCAGGTCACTGTTGGAATCATACTGGTTTCAACCGAGCTGGTTTGTTGCCGTCCACTGATAGACTGCGGGCCGGATGTGTGCCCACAGTAACGGTGGTCTGACCAATGTGTCTGGATCAATCTGAGATGATTAATTGTGAGGCTACGGTGATACAAGGGAACTGCGTGATAATGGAACAAGAGGCAAAGGTCTTGCCGGTCTCGGCATGTTGAAACGCATGATCAGTTGAATTATGTTACTGCAAAATAAAACAAACAACACTGCTCGAAATTGATATTATTCTACACAAAGACGCACATACCAATTAGACGTGGTCAGATTTTCACTTAAAAAGTACTCTTATCACTTAATTTTTCGGTAGAATTTATGACATGCGCCGAGCGGTTTTTACGTCATTGGGAGAGAAAGGAGGTTAGGGTAAAGATCTTTACGATTTCTTGCTTATCTCTTGATTTGACGCCATTGGAAGTTTATGATTGTTCTATAATTAGAAGTTTAGTTTTATTAACAAAAAACTATAGTTTTTTATGATTTTTTTCTGTACGTAAATCTATAAAAAACTTCCTTTTTTTCGATCACATTTAATCATGAACAAAGCAAGAGCGATGTTTTAATCAGGACTTGATTTATTTGTATAATTATACGTAATTCAATACAACAAATATAGACAAATGTGAAACGAAGCACACAAATTGTTTAATGAATTTGCTTGAGAAGTAATAAGTAATGAGGGTTGGATATGTTGTCCTTAACAAGGAAAAACGAATATCTTTTCTTCATGTTGTTAATAGCAAGTATTGAAAAGCTCATTTAATGCTTTATTTTTATACTATAATTCAAAAAGTCCATTGATTGTTTTAAAAGCTTTAAAATAGATCATAATCAATGTCCACCAACGAAAAAGATTTTTTGAATCATTATAATAAATTATATTATTCAAGTCTCATCTGGGCTGTTCCCCCATGGTGAGGATTGACTATCCAACCAGGCGGTAACAATAAGTATAGTTAGCCAGAAATGGCAGGTATGACCGTTAGACCATGAAAAAAGAAGACCTGATCAAATAATTTCATTGTCAACGCTAAAGATCACCTGATCACTAACGTCAAGAATGTCTTGAAAAATTTGTAAATATCAATTGTGGGCTTACTCCAAAATTTCGGGAGGATTACTTCTCATGCCTTTGGTCCCTGCAGAATTAGTACATGATAGTCCGTTGGCTTAGTGACCAAGGTGCGGCCGTTCAAAAGTAAAAAAAAGATATTTGTTCAACGGACACGTGTGATCCATGGAGAGTTGTTATAACTTGCTCCAGAAGGCAAGATACAGGTTAAGAGCAGGAAAAAGCTTGAAAGGCAACCTACTGACCAAATTGCCAATTGAGAAATTGGTACAGGGATTTTAAAATAGTGGTATCAAAAGGATTATTATCGATGATCGATGCATCAAAGAGATACGGGGGGCGGCCGTATGACAGAGTTGACAACGGCCGTCGGTTTTCATATGGCAGGACCGGGGTTCAAGTCTCATCTGGGCCGTTCCACCATAGTGAGGACTGACTATCTCATTATCATTAAGTCTAGTAAACCAATTATGGCAAGCATGACCATAACCCAAGAAAGAAGTTTGAAAAGAAATATGAACAGCAAAAACACGATCTACGAAGGAAACGATGTTGTGTCTATTGGCTACTTTTAGGAGTTTCAAATAAGATATCTAGTCGAAAGCAATGAAATGTTTGGATATTACTTTTCCGTAAGCTTTCAACTATTAAATTACGCTTGTAGTTTTACATTAAAAAGTGTTTTAAAATGAAGCAGTCCGGAGGTCAAGGCAGTAGCGGCACCGATTTTCAATCGGTAGGGCTGTGCATCGAAACCCATTCGGATTATTCCAGGGCGCCATACAAGGAAAAAGGGTTTTAAACTTGCATAATTGATTTTTATGTGTTTTTATACTACTGTAGAAGAATAAATTTAATGAAAAGAGGCATACAAATTTATTTTTCAACACGAGAATCTCGAAGCCAAGCGAACAAGAAGGGTAGCAATGCGTATTGCATACTTTTAGGCTTAATTTTTCATATCAAAGCAATCTGTAAAACTTAAAGTATAAAAGTATAAAGCTATTGTTAATTGCTTACAGTTTTCACTATAGAATTTTGCAAATGATGTTAATTTGTAATTAATTTTTGATAGCTTTTATTTAAAATCCTGTCTAATAGATGCATTTCTCCTTCAAGCTTTACTATTAAATATTATAACGATAATATCGTTCTTACGTATATCTGTCCAAATTGTAGCTTAGAGCTTTTAAATTGTCAATCAAGTGAGCTTTTTCTATCTCGTTTTTTTCATATCCCATCTCCGAAATAGAGTGGCAGCCCCTTCAAGCGAGGTTAGTGACCGTACACTCACTCACTCGCACCCCGACTGTCCCGATGATTTATATTATTTCATTCGTGAAATTTATAAGAAAACTTTCTGCCCACGGGTGGCCACACGAAAAAAAAAACCACTCGCAACCATCGCGCGTACAACGCACACAAAGTCACAGGTTCAAAGTTGTTTGCCGGGTTATGGGTATCACGGGCACCCAAACACGCACAGGGGAAAGAAACGAACGCCTTACAAAATAAGCCTCGCGGGCATGGTTGCAATATGAAATGTATTAGATGGGACGAAACTTATGGGTGAGAGGGCGTAAATTGAAGATGTTTGAAGTTTCCGGAGGCAGAAAGAAATTGCCCTACAAAAACTCCACCGTTTCCCACCGGCGTGCCAGCTAGTGGCCTGGAGGAAAAACTTTCACGGCAGAATGAGCAAACAAAAAATGCACAAAATCAAATATAAAAAGATACGCAAATGAACACCCTAATGTTTATGGGGACCGTTTATTACAAGTGTCATCGTTTTGTTGGACTCACTCAGTTTCACTCGCTTCGGCCGTTCTGCGTTTGCGTGCGTTTCTTGCGTCCCGGAAGGAAAATGAAGGACCAACATCAAAGCTTTCCAACTTTGTCATTTCAATTATCTTACACCATCATCTGTGTGCCTCGGGGCAACAAGTAAAAGCACGACAAAAGAGTTGTCTCGTTGCGGAAGCGGTGTCCAAAACGGTCAGGAAGGATATTTGGCAATTTATTGTCGAAAAATGCTTATCAAAAGTTGTCAAACGTCTCTAAACGGTTTCATTATGCGAACAGAACACGCAAGAAAGAAAAGTTTCCCCCTCGGTTTTTTTTCCTGCATTCGATTAAATAATAGCTACACCGCTTAACAAAGCAGAATAAACACAGACAAGCGAGCTTCACTTAGCATAAAAGGGGAAAACAAATAAACGGCTCAACTGTCCACACGCGCTCTCGATGGGGAGAAAAAAAAGAAGCTTTCCCACCCTAGTATGAATCAAGCAAAACAAAAAAAACATTTCCACCACTGACCATATTTTTTCTGCTTCTTTCTTTCTCAACTCAACAGGTTACAAGGCGTCAACAAACAATAAACATCCCCCGGCAGCGCTTTTTTTTCGGTTTCTGCCTGCTCCAACCATCCAGCGCGTTCACACTATTCGTAACCGGAAGGCCGAGTCCTCCGAGAGTAAGTGGGCATCAAAAGCAAATATTCCGAAAATTCTTCCAACCGAGACACATCGGTTGGCTCCCACACCGGTGTTTGGAGTTGGAGAAAAATATACTTCCTCTCCCGTTCTCCCGAGTTGGAAACGGGGAAAAGTTGGAACAGTAGGTGGCACGGTGGGAAAAATAAACCACCCTAGTAGCTCACCCTAACCGCAAGAGAAGAAAAGTTTGTCGGGAGACAAGAAAAAGGTAACGTGAGAAAAAAGGAAAGGAAAAGCCCGGACTGGCGACAGATATGCTTCGAGCGGTGACGAGGTCAACCGAAAAACCTCAACGCAAGTAGACGCTACGAAAAGTTTCCACGGTCAGAAAGGAGAAAGTGAACGAACGAAGGCGTTCGTGCATGAGAACGAGCAGACAAAAAGGAGGTGCTATCATCCTTGTATTTTTATTTTTTGAAAGCATTCTTATCACGTGTGTGTAATACGAAACGAGGTTAAACGTAGGGTGGTATAAGTCGCTTTTCCTGACCGAGAGCGCCAAAGATTGACCGAGTAGTCTAACGAAGCACGGTAACAAAGCGGGAATTAAATTTTCCACTAAACGGGGTGACAGAAATCCTTCCTTCAGTCCCACCCCGAGTACGAGTACGTTGAGGAGCGAAAAATCCACCCCGAAGGCCGTGACCGTGACGAACAATTCATCATCAAACACACACACTCAAACAGGATGAGGATTAGGAGGAGTGTGAATATTAGCAATGGCAGTGTCTTTCATCTGGCGCTCGTCACTATGGCAGGTAAGTACTGCCTAGCATAAGCCTTCCACAGTCGTGTGTGTGTGTGTGTATGTTTTGGGTGCGTGTGTGTGTGTGAACTTTTCTTTGGCTTGACTTTTCTAACACCTTTGCAACACCCGGGAAGGTATTGTTAACACGTGGCAAATCCGTTTCCGTTTCTTTTGAACAATGCCAGCAAAAACGAAGAGCAAACACTGTGCGTACGATTAATCACACTCGTGGAGGTCCTCTGGGCTGTGCAACGTTATTCAGGCAGCCTTTGACCTTTTTCTAGTGTTTTTTTGTCCGGGAAAAAGGTGTGTAAAACACATTTTTCCAAGAATACAGATGTATTCTTTGATATGATCGCTTGGGGTGTGTTTGTTTGTTTGTTCATTTCAATATCACAACCAAAGAAGATATGTAAAAAAATGAGCTTTTATTATTTATTTTAACGTAAAAAAATGATATCACAAAAATTTTCCTCATTATGGTTCAATTGATAATTTATTCCTTGATGTTCGGGAACATGTGATGGTTCCCTGTAATATGACAACTGAAGCAAAACCAGTAAGCACACGAATGTAATGCTTCGTAACGCTTTTCTAAAAGTCTTTTTTTTGCTGGGAATTTCAACTACTGTAATGAAAGTAATGTAAAATTATTAAGTTGATTGCTATATTTTTGAAACAAGCAAAAAACAGAGTTACTTTATTTTTAATTTTAGTTTAGTTTAGTAGGGATGGTATTGGTGTCCCAACCATTCTGCATCCTCTTAAGGTCTTGGCTTGTTATGTTTGGCTTCCTTGACTTGTTCATGAGCCTACGGATCAACTAAAGCTGTTGATTATTTTGGCCAATGATTTACGAGAGTTTTAAAACTAAAATTTTTGTTAATTTGCGGATGCATATAACTGTGGTACAAATTTAGAGAGGTAGATATGCAAAAAATAGTATTATAATATCTTATGATTTATTCTGTTCTAACCATGAATTGAGTCACAATTTTTAACAACCACCCTGAATTATAAAAGAGACTAATCTGTCTGTAATGGGACGGTCCGGTGACCGAGGCGATAACGGTACCGGTCTTCAAACGGGAGGACCAGGGTTCAAATCCCATCTAGACCGCCTTCTCGTCGTCGTAGGGTTGACTACTTTACTAGGGGTAAAATTAGGTAAAATTTGGTGTTGTTTAGTGATGTTAGTGAGACATGAACAAAGCATAAAAAACGCATTTAAGTCCAAAATAAAAAGTTCAAATTTGCCAGTGCTCACATGATCAAATGTACTTTCAAAACTAATAAGTCTTTAAAAGCTACACATTTGCATACTTTAAGGGGTAGTTTTAATGAGAGCTTAATTCATCGAATGGTTCATTAAAGCTGAACATTCAGGAGACTTTTCTCTAAAAAATGAATCTAGAGGCAAAAAAACTGGCTAAACTTACATTGTCAACATTGGAAAAGAAGTAAACAGATACCAAACTAAGGATAATAATCCGTTTTTCATTTGACTAGATAAACAAATATTGTAATACTCATGAGCATTCCCTAAATGATGCATTTCATAATGTCCTCTGCAAATCATTTTACCATCATGCAAGATCGGATGCAGAGTCGAAGTTGGCAGACTTACCCCCGAACAAGCAAAACGATAGCATCCACCAGCTGGTTAATGATTCCCCTGGTGTGAATCACTCAAACGGGGCACCAATGTTGCTCACATTTCACCAACGCAAACCCTGGAAAACGGAAAAGATGCCCATGGGGTAGCAAGAAACACAAAAAGAAAATGCTCCTTAGCACTGCTGCACCACACAATGTGTCCGACTTCCGAAGCCACCAGGCAAGAACCGTGTACGCAAGCAAAAACCGGTCCAACCACGCTCCGACTTCCGTTTGCGCTGTGTGCGCGAGTTTGCCAACAAAAACGCATCCTTTAAGTGCTGCCGCTAGTGTTTTTCGTCTGCCCGGTTCTGCAAAATCGTACACCATTATCCGTGCATTGAACGCGGATGCTGCTCCCGGTGCAGCAGTTTCCGATTTTCCCGCAGTTTCCACGCTTATCTCACCTTCCCCGGGGGGCCGATTTCGGCAAATTACATTTATTTACATGTCCCGGGGATTTCGAGGAGGGAAGAATGGCCGGGGGTTTCGGTGCGGTGGCGAGAGGATGAGGAGCAAGAAGGACGAAAAACACGTTCCAACCTTAGGTCAGTTAAGCTCCCGCTTTGACTGGGGACAGACACGCTCCGAGAAACGGGGCTAGAACATGATGAAAGGGCGCAGCGACTCGGGCGCTGTTCTGCTAACGAAAACCCAACATTCGATCGCAGCAGTAAAGCAGACCGCAGTACCAAAGCTAATATACTAACGGGCCGGGTTTTGTGCTGCTTAACGAACTTTTCCCACCTCACCGAACGATACCCAATGCGGATGAAACGTGGACCGGGATGTGCAGGAGGGTTTTGTGCAGAGGGCACCTGCTAATCGGATGATCGGACCGGGGATTGGTGGGTCAGCACAGCCTAGACCAGTGTTCCCATTTGGGGCGTTGTGGCCACACGCTCATCAGACGCTCGCGACAGTGCCGTGGACAGTGTCCAGTCGACGGGTTTGTTGTTAACAAAATCAATTAAAACGAAACCGACCGACCGGCCGGTGGCGAGGGAAGGGCCTGTTGTGCGTGTGTTTGTGTGCAGTTCTCGAAAATTGTGCGACGCTTTTGGTGTGCATTGGATCGTTGCATAAAGCAATCATACTTACACGCAAATGCAATTGCCACAATGTTCGCGGTGTTTCAATTTGGCGAGTGCACGTTCGGATGAAAGAGAAATCGATACCGGTTGTGAATTCCGGTGGAAATATCGTGATGCGACGCTTCTTTTTTTTTCTCTCGTGTATGTGTGTGCGTGTGTTATTGTTAACATCAAAATCGAATTTTAACGGGAAGAGCTTTGGTACGCCGCTTCATCAAAATCGATCGGTGCAGGGCGGTATGGTGAGGAAGGGAAAGATTTGTAAAAAATGATGAATGTATATTTCATTTCGCTGGTGTTGTTTTAAGGCCGAAATGAATTTACTGGATTTTTTATCTCGAATGTTTGATGATCAACGGTTTTATCCCTAAGATTTGTTTGCATTTTTTTCGCAAAGCTAGTTGCTCAACCTGACAAAGATTTTCGATATCAAAATTTAACAATAACGCCTAAAAGTATGCAATCATAGAATGTCGAGCAATTTTGAAATCCTTCACGATATTTATAGAGCGTTTCAATTAGAACTAATACAAGAACATTGAGCCATAGTTTCAAGAAATGTGTTACAAATTTATTTCTTCCTGGTTCGTAGCGGTTCAACGCCAATTAAATTACTCAATGTTTTTCTTCTAAAATAATATTTGAATCTTTTCAGTTCATTCTCGTTCTTCATGATCGTTTGCTTCTTCATACTGGGGGACATATGATTAAATAAAGTCCTCCAGGAGAGGACTTCGAACTTCGAAAAAACCTGTTCTCTGATGGGATCAGTTGGAAGTATTCCTGATCGATGAAATGCTCTTTGATAATTGTAAGACTTGTCTCATGAGCTACATCTCAGATATGACCTGTGCGTTTTCCGAAGTAAAGTTTATCTTGTCCGTCTCGTCCATTCTACACCATGGAGAAGGATTTTTTTACTCCAGGAACCAAGTTGCCCAACGGTTCAACCTCGATACATTTAATCCTTGGGGCCCTAGCATAAGTCTACTGTGCGAATACTGTACAGGTGAATGTGGTCTTGAAGATCCAAATCCTCTATGCATTAAAAATACTTCAATACTGTTGGCAGGGGGTCCATTCCTAGGTTTTATCGTCTTTTTCTAAAAAATAAATAAATATTTTTTGAATTCATAGTAACATGTTCAATCGATCATTAGGAAGTCCCTTACCATTTCCAACCTTTTTAGCTCAAGATACAGCTCCAACTTTTTGACGGTTTTGGCCACATCCATAGCTTAAAATCAGCTGGTAACGCTTTAATATATTTATTGTACACTTTATACAAAAAAAATACGTTTGAGTGAAATGTTGAAATGGAGAACCAACGACTGAAAAATTTTTGAAGTCAGTCAAGTCAAGGATGCTTGAATGCATCCAAACAGTCCTTTAGATTGAGAGTTGAATAATTTATTTACAATAATTTCACAATCGAAAAACATCCAATAATCGAAATTAAACCACCATGTTCTGCTCTCCGCTTAAAGTGCCAATAATGATCGCCTCACTGCAACATCACGTTCAGCTGCGAACATGTACTTGAAAATGGTAGCCAAGGGACACGCGTTTCATAATGGCGACAACATGCGTCACCGTGATCTTCCCTTGAGAGAGCACTCAGCTGAAACCGGCCCACACCGGTGCCCGCGTAACAGCCTTCCCATCACGTACCCCTTATTATATTCTTTCCACTCCCATTTGTGAAGGCTTTAATCGAAACCCGAAATAAACCCAATCCCGTCCTTGTGTCTCGCGAAACCCCATTAAACAGCGCGAGCACGGAACCCACAACCGTACCGTGCCTGGGTCAAATTCTCAAATGCATCTTGCACACGATTGGGCAATCATCCCCAACTCTTTCGATGATTTTTCCACGGCACACAGTACAGTATAGTTGGGCGTTGGGTTAAAAACGAATCGAGCATAAAATGGCAACAAGCTGTACGGAACGAAATTGTGGGTTGTGAGGAATATTTCATCCGGTTCGGTCGGACTCGGATACATCGGTCTCCGCTTTGCTCCATCACATGCGCCGATCCGGGGTCAAATGCTTCCATTTTATACGTTTCGCCGTCCCTGTGCGTGCTGTCCCATGTGTACCGGCTCGTTATTCATTAACGATTTCATCTGTTGTTAAATAATCAAATAAAATTTTAAAACAAAAGACCCTACGCTATGCGCCGTCCGGTGACCAGGGACTAAGGGATGCCCGGTGGGATGGAAGGTGGTGGATGAGAAAGGGGAAGCGAGGGCTCAGGAAGGGACGAGGGCCTGGGTGAATGGGTTGCGGACAATTATGGCTGACACGAGGGCTGCCCTCATCCAATATCGCCCGGGTCAGGATATTGGTCGAAAGACAAATGCCGAATCCAGCAAACCGAACAACCACCAACCAATCACCCACAAAACTACTACGTGCTGCGCGTGCTGCCAAAGTGTAGCCTTGCCAGGGCACAATTGTGATTGCAATATTTTCCCACCCCCCCCCCCCCACTTCACAGTCCTCCCCTTCACACACACCTACCCTCCGAAGAGTTGTTGGAGCGTTAAAACATCGCACCAAAATATAACTATAAACAGCCACTAGCCAAGCACTCAGTCGAGCGAGCCAGACAGCGACAGAAATGCGTTATGAGCGGAGAGGGCAGCAAAAAAAAAACAGCTATAGAACGAACTCTATGCACTGTGCACATTTAATTAAAATTCACCCTGTCCTCGAACTTTATCCTGTGACCGGTTAAAGGAAGGAAGCACACGTAAAAAAAGAAGCTGTTCGAACGAACCCAGGTAGCTGTGTAGCTTCCCTGACCCTTTCAAACAGCCGGGCAAAATGGAGCGGGAAGTTGCAGTAAATCGATCATGCCATTTCCCGGAACTTCGCGGCACACACTCACTAGCTTAATTTAACTACCAGGCCAAACACAGACAGGGGTAATAAATGGGCAAAAAAAAAAGGTGGAAAGAACGATAAAACCGAGCAGAAGGGAACAGACAGATAGTTTGCAACTTCATCTGCAACCACTGACTATCATGAGGATGTGGAAAAGTGTAGATAGAAACACACGAAGAAGAAAAAAACAAGCCCGAAGTAGTTAATAGATTGAACATAAACACAAGAACCAAGCACAGGCGGTTGGCTTACTTGATTAGGCAATGTTGTTTTTGATTCCGGTTTTTGTGTACTTCATTAGCGTGATTTTGATTTGACGAGGAGCGTGAAGCGTACATTTAATTAGACTTTATTTTCAACAGACTGTTGTTCTGTTTTATCGGGCACCGCTTTCCCCGATATCAGCATATTATTGTTTTCTCATGTATTTGTTTTGATTGGAGGTGTGTTTTGAATCGTTTTATTTGATGTTTTCATTCTTATTTAATTGTTATCTTCTCTCGTTTTATTGTGCATTGAAGTGTGATATTTCTGTAAAACAGCTTGATACATGTATGTTCTATTATGAGTTTTTTATGAGTTTTATGAGCTCTTCTTCTGTCCTTTTCTCATTTGTAGAATGCTTATTTCGTCAATACACAACGGGCTGGGCGTATTGCTGCAATTAATGTATGGAATCAATTATTTGCAATTTGAGTTTACACAAATGTGTATCTTATTTATTGAAAAGATCTGTAAATAAGTAAAATAAAGCCAGGAGCATTGTTGAGGTTTAAAAACATGCTGCAATTTTTTAACTTCCAATTTCGGTCATGTATGTACATTGCATAATTTTAGGCGCGTTTTGCTGCCCGAACCTTTTTCAACGATAAATTTAAACTTTTAAGGAAACTGCAAGATTATTTAGGGAGTACTTATCAAAATGAATAAACGGCACCAAATTGATCCAAGCCTATTTACGTCTCTGCTGTAAACACATCGTTCAAACTACTTTTTAAAATCATCCCGCACATTACGGTTTCGATGGAATTTAATTTGATTCGAAGCGGCTTGAAAGCTACAACATTGAATGTAATTTTGTAAAATCTAATAACAACCACACCTAAGCGCATTCCCTTCACTAAGCTCATTTGTGTATGCGTGTGTGTGCGTGTGTTTCCTCCCCAACATAACTTGCACGAGCAAAAGTTCATCTGGCCACCGAAATGTGCACGTTACTAAGGGATTAGTCGTGCTTGTGCCGACTCGAGTGACGTAACAATGATGTTGGGGCAGTATTTTATTTTATCCTCGTCCCATCCCAACAATGGGGATGGGATGCCCCTTGCACTGCAAATGTATCTACTTATTAGAGCGATTGGCAACCGTCGGTAGCAATACAATCGTTTCGTCTAAAAGCCCGGTAGCCGTGGACAATTTATGCAGGCATAAGTAGGCAGTTTTGTGCGTGGCCAGGTATGCGGAAACGGGGATCGTGGTTGTGAGTAGTTGTAATTAAAATCTCTTACCATTTCCGAGCAAGCACACGAGCACCGAAAGGTTCGAAAAATATTAGACGCATTACCCCTGTCCGTTTCGTTCGATATTTTATTGCACACGCACAAAATATGCCCGTCATGCAACGAACGCGCGGTGCATCGCTGCCATCGACGGGTGCCTTCGAGTTCATAATCTTCCGGTAATTAGTCGCACCGTGACAACAATGTTCGGCTTACCGACACGGATGCGCACCGGATGTGTGCGCTTAGCGAGCTTACCGGGGCTGGCGATTCGATTCGGTAAGCGTCGACCGTAGCCGGAAGACTAGAGCGAGCGGTCACCTCGTGCGGGCATGAAAAATGAATACATAATTAAATAAATTAATTTATTTCCCATCATCGGCAGTTTGGTCGGTTTGCTATGAGTGGTATGGTGGTCTCGATCTCTGCCCTAAGGCCAGAGGTACGGTACCGGTTGATTGGAAAGAACGCTTCAGGGCCTCGTGCAAAACTTTAACGGGTTGACGTACGTACGTGAACATGCTCGAACTTGTCGGTTCAGTCGATGGAGCTATTCTCTAGCGAGAGAGAGAGAGAGCACAGCCGCCTATCTAATGAGCAACTAGTTGAATGCGATTGCATCAAAAACTGGGCACTGTCGTTGCAAGCTCGATGAGGCTTAACTACCTTTTTTGGATAACGAGCTGGCGATAGTTTTAGGCAGGACACAAATTATTTTGGACATTTGTGAGTGCTTTTTTTTCTTAAAATAATATTGTTCTTGGGTAGTTAAAAGTGTAAAAGCGTGAAGCAAAATTGCTGAAAATAATCATCCATGTTATCCATGAACTACCATTTGTTATGATCATTGCATACTTTCAGGCGCTTGAAAATAAAATTTTACTTTTGGGATGTTTTTTTGTGTGCCATGCGCGAGTTTGCCAATTATATGGTAATATTAATTTGTTGCAGCTTATTATTTCCTGGTATGATGAACAGTTGCCAATGTGTATGATTGGCTTGTTGATACAAAATATGAATCTGTAATTTAATACAAATAGAGAAGTATCCGACCAGATAAAATCTTTTTCCGGAAATTCATCTTCGCTGTTCTATGAATAAATTACAGCTTATTCCTTCTAGTATCCTTCAGTTATCACACACTTGAATCAGCTTCATTTTCACACACATGCACCTTTAAAACTACCAATAAATATACAATGGTTCTCTTATAGCTCAAGCCCGGCAGAGCTTTGCTATTCCAAAACGAACACAGCGAAAAAAAAAAGCCCTTCTGTCCACCGATCAGTTATCGACTAATTCACGCACCCGCCAGTAATCTAAAATAGATCGAAAATGTTGTTTCCGCTGTGGGCATAATCGCATTTGAATATCATCTTTTGCAATCGTGAACCACCGGGCCCCTCCATCGCACCAAGGAACGCTTTTAATGGGTGCCTCTTTTAAACGATTCCCACCATCGCACGATAAGCACTTATCACGTATGTGTGTGTGTGTATATGTGTGCATAGGTTCCAAAACTCCCAAATGGAATGGTTCCCAACTCCAGAAGGCGAGTATTAAATTTAAGTTTGAAATCAATTACCTACTCAGTGAAACGGCTCGTAAGCGTTTAGCAAAGCATGGGTTTTTGGGACGATAATTATTATAGACCATAACGCTGCACACACACACACATACGGACACTCGGGTGATCTCTCGCGTTGGTATGGTGGAAGCCTTATAAGTTAACCTACCAGCAGCAGGGCAGTAGAATGTCAGAAGGATACATGCACCCGTCTATCCTTTAGCTCCAGAAAATAGCTCAGCTTAGAAATATCTTTCTACGGAGCTTTAACATCTCATCGAGATTCCTCCCAACAAGCAGCCTGGGACAATCTGGGGGTGGGGAACGGTCCGGGTTGGGCCATGTTTGAGATGGACTTAATTGAGATGTACTTCTTGCTTGCACCGTCCCCATTGTACCCCGTTGCCCCCAACCTAGCTGGGAAAAAGGGATGAGTGCGCCCGGGATAGATTGATTGAAATGGCGTAGCTAAATAATGGAAGAGATTAGTCGATGTGGAGTGGCGTAGTAAATTTGCAGTTTTAACATGCTTGAGCGAAGCAATCCGGACGCTGATAGGAGCTGACCTGAACTCACTGTGACCTGCAATCGATCCCACCAGGGTGCGCTGGATAGGATTTTCATCGAATAAGTTATTAATTTTAAAATAAACTATGGGCTTCAGTAATGGACCACCATGATGAGCCTTTACCAAGAATGAATAATTTTCAACAAGTTAACACGAATTTTAAAGAAACATTTAATCCTGCTTGTTTATTAAATCGTTTCACATAATGTGTAACAAAATTAAACAGCTCACAGCACGAGTCCAAAAAGCCACTGCACAGCTCGCTGTTATTAAATGAGATTTTTAGAGTCATGAGATGAATATCGTCCAGCGACACTCGACTCGAGCAGCGTTCGACGTTCTAATCCACCGTTTGCAAAGCGATGTTTTTTTTGTGCAAAAATGCACCAAAACTCGCTTACTAAGCCACCGGCCGATTAACCTATCAATGTTAACGGTTGATCGGAATCGCCACCGGGGACATTTTGCACTGATCCCGGGAATATCGCAACCATTCGTGGACTCACACCGAGGCGAGCGCATAAAGCGCCACATGTATCGCACCGCCGGAGTTGCATCACTTTCGGTGCTAGGGAAACCGTTTCTTTGGGGTCATCAGTTTTGGTCGCTTTCTTCGCGCGGGTTGGTAGCACCGTATCATGATTGAAATTGTCCTAATCGCCCCCGCACACCCACGCATATACACACACACACAGGAAGAAGGAGGTTTGGATCGTTACCCTGGCCGCTACGGACATCCATTGCCAGTGCATCCAACGGATCCGATGCATCGTTGCACGTTCTTGTCTAACTTTTTGCCTTCTTTTTTGCACAATTTCTCCCACGTTCTTGCAGCGCTCGTGCGACAGGTTATTACGGAGGACTGTGGACAGGAGGAGCTGGTACAGTGCACGAGACCCCTACAGGTCCTGTCCGCCACATCGGAGCTATCGTTCGTGACCAAGAAGGAGGAGCTGGACAAACTTTGCCCGTGAGTAAACCTTCGCCTCACCATCTCTTTTTTTTTTTATACGCTGATGCTCCGGGATAACCTCATCAACAGCACACTGGCACACCGGCACATCTTCCGCAATATATTCATTGAATCTAGCAGCTCGTTTCTGGTGGCTTTCTCTCGAAACTTTATCCCTTATCCCAGCCGGGACACCCCGAACAGGGTACCGGTTGGTCGTGTCGTTGGTCAATTTTGAGCCGGTAGCTCGGTAATCACGTACCCTCGTACACGTACGTTCAACATTCGGGGGCGAGATTTTGCACGACCGTATTGATTTCATACTGGGTTGGGGTTACGGTGGACAAACCCCTCCACGCACTAGGAGGACCTATGTAACGGTCCTGTGGTCTGGGTCGTCATCGTTTGATGGACAATCAATGCATAGGTTTTTGGGGGTTTTCTTCTTATTAACCTTTGGCACCGATGCACCGATGCACTGTAATCACTTTTACGCTCCATTGCTAAACGGAACGGATAGATAAATTGACTTTAGCAAGGGGATTACGGTGAGATTGATATTGATATAGTGCCCCTTAAATGGGGCTACACTGTGTGTAAAAATGTGACTCCCCTTCTGGTGCATTTACCTGTAATGGTGCTGATTAGAGGTCACTATGGGACGGAGTAGAACAAATCGCAGTCAGATTTTTTGTTTGTTAGTTGTCTGTTTAGCTGGAAACCGGGAAGTATATTCATTATGCACTGCAAAATTTATTCTATGCAACGGTTATGAGCACATTCATTTTTAAATCACTAAAAGTTCGATAAAACCGTTTCAAAATTTTCGATGAACTCATTTATAAAAATTCATTTATTGAACTTTACTTATTTTAGTAAAGTACTAGGCGTCTCCATTTGCAGATAGTGTGCATGCCATACGGACACGATATAGAGTGATATAAGTTGCGTTTAATGTAAGCATTATGAAAACATATTACACACGTAGTTCAATTTAAAGTTTGTATAGTTTTTCAGTTGAAATATTTGATTAAAAAAATATCAAAATTAAAGATCTTTCTTTACTTATTCAGTTCCTAAACCTCATACTTTAAAAAAGATGCAAACTTCTGTTTGGCTAAACGACCACTCCTGGATACCACGTAGATGAATAGTCAGTCCTTACTCCGTAGGACTTTCCAGGTAAAATCTGAACACCCGTCCTGTCGTGTGAAAAGAGTCGCCTCAACCTCTAGGCTACCCCTTTTGTAACTTTTAATGTTAGAATTACGCACAAGTAACAATATTAGCATTTATTATAAATATATTTTCATGACGTGACGTTTCTTTAAGTAAGGTACTGGGCGTCGCCATCTACAGACATGAGCCATTGGCATTTACATTACATGAAAACAGGCCAAAACTTTCACACAGGAATTCATGAAAAAATTATTTTGAAGAAATGGAGTGTGAAACATACAAGAATAGATCAATATTTAATTTTTTTTACTACGAGAGGAAACAAATTTGACGGTGGTCCTGTGGCCGTGGCAACAACGGTCTTCGCACGGCAGGACCGGGGATCAAATCCCATACAGACCGTCTCCCCGTACGTAGGGCTGTTTTCTTCTTCTTCTTCTGTGGCACTACAACCTCGAGAGGTCTCGGCCTGCCATTTCTGGCTTTCTGTGACTTAATTTTACCCGTAGAAAAGTAGTCAGCCTTTCGTACGGTGAGGCGGTCTGAATGGGATTTGAACCCCGGCCCTGCCGTGTGAAGACCGGCGCCGCTGTCACCTCGGTCACCGGACCGCCCTTAGGGCTGTCTACTTTACTAAAAGTAAAATTTGGCCACAGAAATCCAGAAAAGGTAGGCTGAGACCTCTCGAGGTTGTAGCGCCAAGGAAGTAGAAGCAGAAGAAGAAGAAGAAACACATTCCTAGTAATAGTATTTCATTTCATTAAAGATATTGTTTAAAAGATCCCTTTTTATATAAAAATAAGTTGAAGTTTTAGTTAAAAACTTTCTTTTAAGCAAAAAAATATTGAACTATTTTTAAAATCCCATAAAGCTTATTTTTTTAGAAAATCGATTGCACTTTCGATCTCGATTTTTGAGGAATTGCATCTTAGGAAGCCTTCAAAGTTAAAGTTAAGCATCATAAAAACCTGCTACTGTAGGATTTTTTCCCCCAGGTTAGTTAGTGCTAGTGTGTTAAAACTTCACGGCGGAGGTGTGAAAATAACCTTCATTAGATAAAAAAACGTCTGAAAGTAGGCAATCAGGTGTACTTCATGGGAACATATTTTACTAACCGGTGCAATAGGTCAATCTGCATTCCTCTCACAAACGCTTCTGAGAGCAAGAGTTCTACTTAGACGGACACAGGTTAGAAAGACCTTCATTCATTCAAGTCATGCCACATACACATTGCCCTAACACTGGTTTATTATCCTACCTCGTTTGAGTAAAGCGAGTTCACTCCGTCTGCTAGCCGTTTCCAAGCGGGCGAATTATTAACCCACGCCAACCCCATCTTTAACACTAATAGGGGCACTCGTACTCGTGCCCTGTCCACAGTGGTCGTGGAAGGTGGTGTTGGTGGGATTGTTGGAGTCAGCTAGCCCTACCGACACAAAACCACAGAACGATCCGGTCGGATGCAGTTGAAGTTCGGTTGAACCACATGCTACATGCTGTTGTGTACTGCGTTCACAGACACGTCCCACAAAGACCCTCAGTTGCTTCCCCCCTATCGCTGCCCACCGGAAGCAGCTGTGAAACTTCGGAAAAGTGACTCCCATGCGAGCATGTACAGCCGGTACGAAACCTCAAAACAACCGCCGGAACAACAAAACGATCGGGTTGGGCTGTACCAAAACCCGAGTATCCACCGCCATATACGTCCGGTTGACCGGATGGGGCAAACAATGCGAACTAACGCAGGGCCACGCGGAAAGTCAAATCCGGGCATCGGAGGGTCGAAAACGGAAGGCGTCAAACTATTTTCGGGTTGTCGTCGAGTTCATTCACAACCGGGCACACACACACACGTAGACACTATACGGGCCAACTATTCTACACCGTACCGGGGAAAGTGTCGTGATAATATTCGAGACTCGAGTCGGGCGAATAATTAGAAGTGAGAAACTTTTATAATTTAACGTTTTAACACATTTCCGGTGGACCGAAGACGAAGGGGACCGAAGGGGGTGGACCGAAGACGAGGGTTGACGTGAAAAGCGCTGGCTGCAAATTCGAATTCTAGCTGCATAGAATCCGGTTTCGCAGAGCATTCTCCTCCCAAAAAGGGCTCGCCCTCTCAGAAAAGGGGTCTAGATTGCAAAAAGGTTGACAAGTGAGTGTGTGCATCCTGTGTGCACGAAGTGATGATTCGAAACCACCTTCGGGTAGTTGAACCTTCAACCAGTATCAACCAGTGTGGAATTCGACCATCGGAAAAGCTCCCGCATCCCGAACAACGATCATCGTGGCGGTCGAGCCAACGAAGACGACGTCTGTCAATCGCAACGGTTGGAGCTGGTGCCGGTTCAAGAAAACTCAGTCCCAGTGGCTGCGAAATGAGCTATTCGATGTTCGATGGGAAAAGTTTGTGGCTAGAAGTGGCGTAGGTTTGGTTTCCAATTTTCCGAATAATTTCAAACACCAACAACCGCTCAAAGAAATCTAATTTGAACCGTTCATTTGGGATTGTGGTGCTGTAAATTAGGCAAATTTATTGATGAATTTGATTGCTTTCCATTTTCTATGGCATGCATTCTATACAGCAGAACAACTTGTTTCTCAACGCTTCTTAGGGAGCATTAACGTATTGACCAAAGTGATGCCTATCACAGTTGGTAATTTGGAATATGTTGACAGTGAAAAAGCATGCATTTTCATTAAAATCATGTTACACGATCTAAAAGCTAGTACAAATAGTAAATAAGGACACTTGAAAATGTTTAAATTATTTCAAATATTTCCATGAAGATTAATAAATAAATGAGGAATGGGAAACAAACAGTGTTACGCACGATTTTAAATCATAAGCTTAGGAGTAACAAATTTCATACTTTTGGGAGTTTCGTCAACATGTCACCTTTGTATAGAGAATGTCAAGGCATAGAATAATTTTGTATTTTTTTACAATTTGCTAACAAATTAATCAAATAATTTTACTGGAAATTTTTAGGCATGAACAAAGACTTATAGTCCCTGAAAGTATGCAAGAAATTGTTTAATCGATTCAATATTCGAAGACCTGCGATCGTTAGAAGAGTGTTTTGTCCATTTTTTATCAATTGGTGGTTTCAGAAACTCGCCATAGCATTGCTGAGTTCAATTACCCTTGAAGAAATGAAAAAAAAAAATTTCCAATTTGAAACGACGGCAGCTTAATTATGTTGCAAGCGAAAAAAAAATTTATAAAACGCTACAAGATTAGGAAATAATTATTTTGAAAAATATCTCGAAATATTCCAATATCAGAATAATCTTCCCGAGCAGCTGATTCTATCAATCACAATAATAGTTTAAGGCTCCTCGCTAACAATGTCTCAAACCTTTCCAATATCAGTACAAACTCCTTAGCGGCGAGCTATTTCTCTATTGCAAATCGCTTCGAAATCAAGATATTACATTGCACACACGCTGCGTTTATTATTCTCCAAAATGGCTTACTCCTGTGGCATTCCTCATCGGTAGTATTACAAGTGTAGTTCATCGTACATCATAACACCAAACGGGGAAACCTTTCATTAACTTTATTCTTATCCAACGCAACATCCACAATGGGGAAACGGGAATGCAATAGATTTCAGCATGATTTTCCCTGATCGATTTCACCTGAATGTTGCATTCAATAACACCAACGTCCCTTTTAGAGCACGCACGAACGGTGATCCTATCGTACAGGGGAAAACCCGGATTAGAGAATCTCATTCCCAGCACAACACGATATGCCCTCGATACATAAGGTTTTGTACGAAAAATTCAATAAGAAAACTGCATTCCCGTTCGGCGAAGGATATTGCAAATAATTCAAACCCTCCCGACCGATGCACAGCGATAGTAGCTGGCCGACTATATTGTCCCACAGCCTCGTTTTCGGAAGCAAGCGGCCATTCTGAGAAAGCGGCTAGAAATTGAATGCAATTGCTCGCAACTCCATCATACCATACCAGGGGTTAAACCTAGCAATTTCCTTTCCGAATGACCTATCCCAGAGAAAACTCGCCCACCAAAGGCAAAACATTTCTTTGCTCCATTTGCTTCCCAAACGGTGTCCAATCTTTCCAACCATCAGTGTACGCCCCATGAAGTACGTTCGCGCGCTGCAGTCGTTACAACGAAACTATTGCTATTTGCTCGGCACAAATAAAACATGTATTTCAACATAAATAAACATTGCTTGAGCGTTTGTGGACGACTGTAGGGTTTTTGCCCTGGCAGAATGGAACCCTATTTTGCCCCAAGAGCTGGGTATGAATGCGTGCAAAGACACACGATAGTAGTAACGTGCATCTGTTCCCCATTTCGGTGGAGCACGAGGACTCTCGGGTACAACTTCAACTGTCCATCCACAGTGGACAGTGTGGGACACACTAGCTTTACACGCAGGCCGGGGCTTAGTCATCTGCCAAAAAGTTCACATATCAAATCAGATGAAATATAAATGAACTAGCAGCACTGGCCACCTTTGAACGATCAAAGAAGAAGGAGGTTCGTCGCGCTCCACAGGCCCAGTTTACGTGGGCTTCGATAAGGGAAAGCTTGCCCGGTCCCCTTTGCGGAAGTGTGAGCCAACAAAGTTCCGGGCAAAGCTCGCTCGCAAATCCAACCTCTTCCCAAACAGTGTGGCAACAAACAGATGTACTTAGTAAATACCAAAAAGCTAACCCGGGTTCGTGCCATGTCACCCTTGCGCCCGTAGACGGGTCCGGTCAAACCTCACTCGAATGACGATTATGCAGAAATGCTGGTAGTAGAAGGGAAAAGCAAATCGACTTAAGCAAATACACCGGACCCTAGACGCTGGTGCGTCTGGGAAAGGATACAGTTGTTATCGTAACAAAGTGACCGGAAATGGAGAAACGGGGATTGAGATAAAGCTCGCACAGTCTTGCTCTGGAAGCCGTTCTACGGAATGGTTCCCGTCCCCACAAGGTACAAAGTGCTGCTGCTGCTGCACTCCGGGAATAACAGTAACGAGTATGTGTATGTATATTGTAAAGTTTGTACGAGTTGGACATCACCGACCGGACCGGACCGAATCCCCCTTCGGCACGAACCAGTCATCGTTGTTCGACCGAGAGTGTCAGTAAGGCAAATGTGTCAGAACCTCAATTCAACGACCGGCTGTTCGTTGGGAGTCCGTCCGTTTATCGGATTCATGCATGTCACACGTCGTCCCGTGACTTGAACACACACACACGCTCAAGGCAAAGAGCTCGTGCAAGAGCGGAGCAGGAGAATCCCGTACGAAAGGGATCGTCCAAGAAAAACGAAAGGGATTAATCTTTCACAACCCTTTTTCACAAGTTCTTGAAGAAGTGTGAAAGAAATGGTAGGGGTTTAGGTGTGTAATCGTCGTCGTCGTTGTTGGTCCTTTCGAACCATCGGAAGCAAGACATGTATTCAACCGGGAAGTTCGATAACTATAGATGGTCAGGGCAGGATGCAATGGATGGAGGCAGCGTGAAATAGAACACGGTCCCACAAACAAACACTCAATTACACACTCGAATAGTTGCTTCTTTCGGGCGGAGGATGAAGAACGAAGCTTAGTGTCGCTTCGGAAATGGACACAGATTTAAGATAGAACTTTGGAAGGGGGGATCTTTTGTACAGCTGCATTGGATTGAGCTGTGTTCAGTGGCTTTGCGAGAGGAGAATGTGTTTTTGAAGCCATGTAAAATTTAAATTGAAATGTAAAGCTTCATTGAAAATAAAAGTGACACACTGTTGTCCTTGTAGGTTTTAAGAACAACTTATAGACTCTAAAGATACTAAGAAATTTTTTCTAACACAATCGAATTTTATTAAGAAAAACTGAAATAAATAAAATCACCTTCCTTCTCGAGGGTTTCTACAAACATAACGAAGCACAATGTCACCTCTAAACGCACCCAACCCCACAGAACACAACTTAATCAGAGCCCAAGTCTAATTATCTCCCACCAGACGAAAAGCGAAACTTTTTGTCACCTTTGCAAATCTTCTACAAATCAAACCCACGTACAACACGTACGTGGCAGCTAAAACACACACACACAAACAAAAACAAAATTGCTCATTCAGACTTCGTGGCCACCGTGTGGTGGTAGACCAGTGCAGCTCTACCATTGCTCCAGTTGTTGTTTCAGCACTGTGTTTCTTTTTAATGACAGCTAAAACTGACAAATGGCTTTTTTTAGTACTGGCGAGCCACCTGCCTGGGCAATGTCTGGCCGTTAAAGGATTTTGTTTTAAGTGTTCTGAAAGGGGCACAAAACAAGCGACAGCTTTTAACTTTGAAGATTCTGGTTATTTAATTTACAATTCACTGTAGAACATAAAAGGAAGGTTAAAAATAATTAAGAATATTCTCGAAAAATGCTGTATTATCTGATTTTCATTGTAAAAGTAATTATTATTTTAGTACATTCACCTAATATAGCAATTGAGAGTAAGAGCGCCCAAAGTTATGCAATCTGCTGTATTAAATCCTAGCCTCCTGTTTGATTCAACAGCGTGTGAACATTAAATTGCATAACGAAAGGCGCATATAAATCCCCGTAAACACAATTTGCCTGCCCATGCCGCTTTTGCTAAACTTTTATAAAAACCCTTCTACAAAACCGGTAGCTTTCAATGTGCCACCTTGTGACATCTTTCGGGGCTTTCGCATACACAAAACAAACATCTAAAACAAATCACAAAACGTGCGACACGACGCAATGGCAGCACAAAACTATACGCCCGCCGACACACACATACACATGTGGTACGTAATTAAAATTTATGACAAAAGCTGGTCGTCTTCAGTTTCGGTTTCAACTGTTGTTGCGCGTTGGTGGGCTACTGTTTTAGTTCCCTTTTTTACCCTCCTTTTATCAGGCTGGCTGACACAGATATCTGTTTGTGTGTGTGCTTGAGGGGGGGGGGGGGGGTTTGTTTTTCCCTTTAAATTATCTGACTACGCTGGCGTTGCTGCTTTACGTATCCCGTCAGTCATTCGGTCAGTGTGTCTTTTCGACGAGCTCTAGCCAAAAATTGGAGGTACCGAACAAAACACGCATCCTGTTTGTGTGTGTGTGTGTGTGTGTGTGTGTGTTTGTGTACGTGCCGCATCGTACTAACAACTCGTATCCTCCACGGATGCGTTTGTCTTCGGTACGGTGTTGACGACATAATTTCGACTCCAACTCGAAAGCTAGCGGTGGCAAAATGGAGGTTAGCAGCCGTTGGCCCATTCAAAAGTATGACGGTGGCCACCGCAGCAGCTTGGTTGACATTCCCCCTACGGACACACACACACAGATGTGCGACGTGCAGAATGAATAATGACTGTCGCGCAATGGGTTTCCCATGGAAGAGGGGTCGAAACACACACGCATTTTTTTTTCGAAAAGTTGTTACTCAAACAAAAAAACCCAACAACTGGCTGCACGTGTCGGGAGCAAAGTTTCGAAGCCTATTTCAAGCAAACACACACACACATAGCACTCGGTATGTCTGTCTGCCGTGCGAGTAAAGAAATGGGGATTCTAACAACATCTAACCTCACTGGCTGGCTGGTACCGTGTAGCCAAAACCTCATTCCAGCGGTGGTTGTGTATCGAAATGAATGAAACACTGGGAAAACGGGGGAGGAAGGGATTCAATTTATGAAAATTTTCCTAATGAAATTAACTCAATTTAAAGGGAGTAATTTACCAAACCCTCCCCTTTTACCCGTGCGTCCGGTCCGGTGCCGGAACCGGAAATGGGTTGGCAATTATGCGAACGAAACGAGCCCGTAAAACCCGAGTATGTTTCGTACTACTGTCTGTGTGTGGACTGGCTGCTGCTGCTGCTACCCTTACTTGGCTACTGATAAGCGAAAGCACTGCCGTGGAAAAGAAGGACTGCCGGTAATCGCCCAAAGTCACCACATTCACCCTCCGATACGGAAAAACGGGTTATGGCCACAAAATCATTACCATGCCAAATGTACGAAATGTGTACGTATACGTATCATCCGGGCCTCACTTTTCCACACCTTTCCAGCGCTCTGCATCATCCGGAAATGTCAGAAGAAGATATGTTGAGACAAATTACACCATCATTTTCAGTGCCTTCCTTCCGTTCGGAATTTCTCCTTTCCCCCTCCACCCATCGCTTTTTTATTACTCGCTGTTTCAGGAAGGTGTGTGGGAGCGAGATGTTTTATCGCGTAGGATATGAGTGTCAGCTCCAAATATCATCACCGTCCTCCACCTTCCTGCCACTGGGTCTAATGAATAACAACCAAATAAACACACCATCCGGAACCGGAAGAGAGCGCCCCCGGGGGCACGAGGGTGATATGGCTCATTTTTATGGCTCGTTATCAGATCATGAACTGTAAAATGTGCCTTCAAATGGGTGGGAAATTCGTGCGGGGGGGGGGGGGTGGGGAGGGGGGTGGTATGGTGGAACGCCATAAATACCGACACTCCGCGTGTGTGTGTGCGACATAATTAGCTGTGTGTAAATCAATAATTGTTTACAAAAACACACAACCATCCGGGTTGTGGCGTGCGTTCACAGGCGAGTGTGCAAGTGTAATTTTACAGCTGAAGATGATAGGTTTGATGATAGGTGGCGTGGATTTAAGCCTGTGCCGACAACCGTGGGACATTTGATGAACGGTTGGTTGGTTCATTCTATTCCGGTTGGGGTGGGCTAGGGCTTTTAGCGCGACGCTACCCTGTGATCAAGATGAAAGGAAGGGCAGTACGGGGATGGAGGTACCGTGTGGTTTGGCGAATCGATAGGATTAGGGCCACGGTGGAGGCCATCAGCTCATCAGAACATCAACTTTTGAAATGCATCCCACGCGCCTTTTGTTTTTGCGTGGCTGGCGCTTTTGAATGTGTGGGTAGCAATAACAAGGAGAGTTGGAGTTCAAATTTATTGAATGGAATGCTTTAAAGATGATGGATCAACTCGCAGTTACACATCGTTAGCATCGGAGTAAACAACACATTTATTGCTCGAAGTGACCTTGGAAGTGCGAATTACGGTAAAAGACTCGAGAACGTCCCCCTAGAATGTTTTGTGCAGCACTGAGGCCTGTCATTTTTGTTTCACAGTGTGATTTCTATATGATCAAATCTCTTCCCAATTGAAGGGCGGCCTGTCTTTATTGCTTTTCATAAAAGGTAACTCAAATAAATATAAAAAATGTTTATTCGTTTTTATGCCAGCAAAAAAAGTTTGAGGTCTGAATTTCGATAAGAGCACTCTCCCATTTCTTTCAACAGAATGATTGATTGTGGGAAACTATAGTCACTTAAACCTTGCTACTAGACATGATAGACCAATATCACCAAAGGTTATAGATTCATAGATGATTGAAAAAGAAATCTTTCAAGAAATTTTCGATCTTTTTGCAGGATTTGAGAGACTGTAGGCTCGTATCAATTTTCTGTTCACCAAGCAGATTTGCATTTTACATATTTTAAACAAGAAAAACATTCCAAATGAGCAATCTTTTACTAAAAAATCTAAACAATTGAATATTTTGCTGATCAAAAATAAAATATCAGAGTTCAAAATCAAAACCCAAATCCCTCAGTGTATGGTAGTGAACGGTATACTTTAAAAATAACCATTATGTACTGTTTAAATAACCATTATGTACGTTATGTACATAATGTACCATTATGTACATCAGCAAGGTCAGCATCATTTTCAGCCCTTGACATACTCACACCAAACTCTAAAGAGCCTTTGCCTTTCCCTCCATCTTTGACTTACCCAACCTTATTGTTTTATCCTCCTCGATCTCAAAATCCCAAGCAACTACTTACCATCCGAGACGTGGAAATGCGGTTTTGTTTCTTCCGGTCCTTTTTGTCCCGCCAACCATTAAACCAACCTAACCGAAAATCTGGCGCCAGCCCAGCTGGTTCGATGGCGACATCATGGCTAGCCAACGCTCATTATACAGTAAATCAACTCAATCAAGCGCCGACTCGCTGTCTGCGCCACAGCATCCTTGTGGCGACCAAGCTAGCGCCACCCAGGCAGCGCCACGATCCATGACAACGAACCAACTTCGACCCAGTTTCTACGGTGCTACGGAAAAGGATACCGAAAATGAGGACACGCACGCAACGCATCGCATTGTCGTCGCGAAACGGCAAACGGAAGCTGAGCTAAAAAGGCGTTTAGTCCTGCTCGTTTTGACCTACTACTCTCTGGGGTGATCTGATGCTGCCAAAAATCCTGCGCTTCATTAGAGCATTCAGCAAAAACATGAGGGCATGCTTTTTTGTCTCAGCTTGTGTGACGGGTTGTTACAGTGCCGGTCGTAAAAGTTGTGTGATTGTCATAACAAATAGATGGTTCGTTGCAGGAAAGGCTAGGGCACGAGTGTTTGTGTAAACCGTAAGCCGCTAGACGAGAGAAAACTGCGCCTTGTTCGACCAACTCTTGCTGGGTAAACATATTGGAAAATGTTTATATATTTTCTATCACACCACAGCCAAACAATAAAACCTTTTATCATCCTCCAGCAACATTCAATCATCTAAATCATAGTGATAAGTACTGGCAAAACATTGGTGATAGCTCTAACCCTCTTACACTCCTTTCCTTCCACAGCGATCTCCACACCGGACTGCACTGCATACGAAGCTACACCCGACGCTGCATGAATATTCATCAGCGGGACCACTTTAACAAACTCTACCACGGCACTAATGAAGTGATACACGAGCTCTGCGAGGAAGGCCCATATCAGGAAGGCACGTACGTATTGTAATAATTATATCAATGTGTTTCATCTCTGTTCCGTTCATTCTTTCATTTGCTTCAAACCCCTCTTCGTCCCATGCTCCATTGAATCGCTCCAACCCCGGGTTTTTTTTGTGTTGTATTGTGTCTGCCGTAGCTTATAGAGGTGGCTCGTGTGTGTGTGTGTGTCTTGCGGTTAGTCTGCGTCAGCACGTAACTCGTGCGTGTACATGAAGGTGTCCTCACCGTTACAGGCTATTGTTCGTTTCCGATGGCCATACGCTCGGGAGATATAATTTGTCGTACAGTGATGGGAGAACAATTAAAACGGTGTAGTACGGTTGAAATTAGTTCACTACTATTGAGCGAGGAAGGTTGGAAAGATAGTGAATGTTAAATTTTGCTCAATGTTTGCATACATTTAGAAGTTAACAAAATTTCAAAAATAATTTGTGTTGCTTATTGCATACCTTTTGGCGTTTGTTTATAGTTTTTTCCCCATATTGTTACTTATCACAAATTGCATACATTGAGGAGTAGAATCACAAAATTCAACCAATAAATCCAGAAAGTATTACAACTTTGATCGTAAAGTGGAAAACATTATAATTATTCCGCTTAGCAGCTAACGCAAAAATAAATTGCCATTGCTTGTACGCACCGTGGTTGATCAAGAGTTGCTCCAGAGTTGGTGGCAGTTCATTTGCGACCAAACAAAAAAAAGACAAAACCTTTCCCATTCTCCGATTACCAGCAATCAGTGCCTTTCGAGATGGTAAGGTGATCATTAACAGCCTCTCATCCACGTCCTTAACAATCAAACGCTTTCGCACCGCCCGTGCATCCACCGTGCCACCCATTAGGGTACCAGCTGGCCATTGAGAGGAAATTACGCTGATTATCCTGTCGGTAAAACTTTACCACTCAGATTCTCAGGTTGGTTTTTGCTGGTCGTATCACTTTTTTTCCATCTCGCTACGCCTGATCGGTTCTACCGGTGAAGGGTGCATTATCATCAGCCAAACAAGAAAAAAAGGAAAACAGCATAATATGAAAAAAAACGAACAACTTTCCCACTTTTCCACTACCGTTTGCCCCTCTTCGAACTCCTCGCTGGGATATAAAATTAGTCCTCAGCATTACAGCACGTTTCCACGAGCGAACGCTGACCAAAGAATCTTTTCGCCACCATTTTCTCTTTTTCCGGCCGTTGTTTTTGTTTTGGCCGGTGGTTTGCTGTTGTGTCTTAATTAGCTGTAATTGATCCGTTTTCATATTCAAGTAGCTTAAACGCAACCCACCCTTACCCCAGACCACTCGCCCACGGGTGACCATCGTTTCGCGATCATCGCGGAACACCACGGGAAGCAATTGTGGGACGAGATGAAAATTGCCTTCTCAATGGGTTTTCCCGTTGACGGTAATGCTTCTAAAACCGCACAACTATTTCCCCCCCTTTCTGCTCGCTATTGCACTGTTGCTCTTTTATCGGTGTGTGTGTGTGTCTAGATTGAATGCACCTGGAAGCGAACCGAACCGGCCTGAGCCCGGTGTTTGGCTTAACGAGAAAAGTTTTACTTCCCATCAACAAATTGCCGGCGTGCAAGTGTTAGGCAGCGTGCAGTCTATGGGATGGTAGGATCAGGCTCGGACGGTTCTCGATGGAGTAGGTCCATCGCCAACCCGGCTCACCGTTTAGCTAACGCGTCGGGCAACACTCGCCGTGGGAAAGCTAATGTACAGCGGACGTAAATGAGTTACGGTTTCTTCACGCCTTTTATTTGATGGTCGCTTACGGTGGTTTGCATCGCTAGTTTGGAGAAACGTTTGGAAGGTGTAGTTAGTCGCATAGTATAGTACAGTACAGTACACTAGCATAGAAACAATTACCTAAGAGGGAAATGCTAGCAACTTTCGAGCTTGAAAATTGAGGTCGATTTTAAATTGTAAAGGGTACATCTTCTTGCAAGACGATCGAAATAATATTATGAAGGAGAAAGATTCACTTTTAATCACTTCACTTATGTAGAATTAATTATTAAAATTTATGCTACGTTTGAATGCCCGATATATTAAAAAGTACAATCGTTTTACCCATTTTCCATTCTGTAATTTTGTCACCCTGTGGATTTTTCATCTGTTCAATTTATTTTTGCCCGGTTTAAAGACAGTGATATTAATTGATTAAGAGCAGCTACTGAGAAAACTGTCGAGGAATTCAAATTCTAATTGGTTCGTACAATGATTCTTAGTAACGGGGTAACATGTTCTAAAAAGGAGAGCATACTGAAGTCCTTTTTTGACAACTTTAAATTTTACATGATCTTGTATAACGTGGAGAAAGTTGGAGGTTTTTAATTTAGGTCAGAACCCAGCACAAAAAGGGAGGCAAATCAACACAAAAAAACTCATCTCGAAAAGTACATGGAGGCGCCTGGTGTTTTACGCGTTGTGCGGTTAACGCTTCAAATCACCATATGCGTCATATTTAATCCGACATGTTGAGATCTGTTTTCAAACATTGGACAATTCGAACGAAACTGCATACCAGATTGATGAAATGCAATAAATTTTGTAAAATTGTTTTTCTCACTCGTGTCCGCACCAACATCTTAGCAGGTGTTATGACACTCTGACACGAAAACCCACCCAGCCGGTATGGGGAACACGGTTCTGGAGAAGCTGTAACTTCAAACGGATGCAATGCCTTATCGATAAGCCCCCTTGCTGAGTATTATTCTATTTCCCGGGCCTTTCCTTTTTGCTCTCGGTTGGACTGCGGTAGGACAAACAGGACCGGAGACCATTCGAGTCCGATCATCACTACTGACCTGGGCGTCCTCTAGTGTGGTAGGTGACAGGAAGCATTTCGAACGTCCACAACTCGGGTCCTTCTGCCCGGGAGTCATTCAGTCAGTCAGTCAGACGTGGAAGGCAGGCCGGCAACACCGAGGACAATGGTTAGCTAAAAGCACAATAACCATGCGCCTGAAAGTATGCCCGGTTCGTTGACGATGGCGGCGCTCGGACGGCGTCCTACCTTCAAAAGGATAAACGTGCCCCAGCGCTACCGTCGGGTGGCCCGACGATACAAAAGCAGTACCTTCGGTTATGGAATCAGCACACGGACGGTTTCGTAGGAAGGACAACAAAGAGACCGACGCCGACGTCGTATGGACCTTCGTGGTGGTTGGAAGGAAATCTTATCAATTTTCCTCTGACTGATGATATCCTCCAATTGGAGCAGTGTCACGTACCCAATATCACACGTCCGCTCATGCATCAAAACGACGATGACTTCAAAATGAATGCTGTGATGTGTGTGTGTGTGTGTGTGTGTGGGTGAGAGATAGAAAGGATTCCGGAGATGCATCTCTAACGATGACCGATGTTGTCCGAAACATCGGAAAGGGTTCGTACAGCACAGGATGCAACTCGGGCGGGAAGGATGCGAAGAAAAAGAACTAAACGAGGGAAAGCTTTTTCGTACTTTCATACTTCCCACTCGCCAGTCTAAGTAGCAGCACATGTGGAGGTGCATCCACCAATGCAATCCGATTTACGTCGGCACCTTTAAACTGGATTTATATGCATCGAACCAATAATATGATACCAATCTTTCAAACTGTCAGGCATACGGGTACGCTGAATCAATGCATTGTTCATTCGTCTAACGGGCCTGATGTCCGAACGGTCCCCGTACCGGACCTGCTTACGGACGTACGTGCGCCACATATTCTATTTCCGTTACGCTTTCGAAACGGAGCGTGGTAGCGCCTAAATGTAGGCACCGTTCGCTGACGCGCTGGTCACCACGCGATGATGGAATTCTTCTGTATCTATCACGAAAGCTTTGGACGCTTTTCGCTCGCACGTTTTGCGAGCCATTCGTGCTATAATGGGTTGTGCTTTCGGTCGTATCGGTATCGTCAATCATTATGACGCGCCTGTGGTTCTAGATGGACGAGAAGGGTTGGGTTGCTGTCGAGGTCTACTGTGAAGAGTAGACTGCACCTTTCTCAGACACGTCGCGGTTCGTTAGGTTGGTCGAAATCACCAACGAGATAAAGAACCACAAATATTCCATAATGTACTGAACTTCGGTGTACGTGTTGGTATGATAGGTTTGGGAATATGTGTTGGAGCTACAGATGAAGTAGCTCCCCAATCTGTACTTCAATCAGGGTTATGAGCTTAATGAGATAGCATGGCGGTGTCATTCGGACTTCACGGATTTACTTTTGAAATAACAATATTTGAGCTACTATTTCAACGATTCGGGGGGAACAATTTGGTCGTATTATTAAATCTAAAATGGTTCGTCTTAAACAATTGAAGACATTTTTTGTGACATGAATTTTTTTTTTTTTTATTCATAAAGAACGGCCTGGCCGTATTGCTTGTGACATGAATTACTGTTTGTTAATTTTTTTCCAGATGTTTAGCTAAGTATGAAATACTTTCAATAAGAGAAACAATATTTTAATTGCAGCTTACCATATTACTTTTTACGTAAATGCGACAAATGATCGCATTAAAAAGAGTTTAAAACGCATCTGGCTTGCAAAACCTTAAGTTTTTCTGTTCAATTCAACGAAAACGCCTTAAAGTATGCAATCTGTAAAACAATCATTTAAATAAATATCACATGCGTGCGTGTATTTGCTTTCCATTTAAAATGTTAGGGTAATTTGAGTACTTAATTAAATACAAACGTACTCTTAGTATTTTAAGCATAAATCGCAACCTTTCATTAGTCCACTTTTAAATGCAGGATCTTAGCAATAATTTCAAAAAATTGCCCAATAACGTTGACTTATGCTCTACTGCGTACGTGATCAAAGCTAAACCCCAGCTGCTCTCAACTGCAGCAACAGGATGTACCTATCCCTCCAGCCTGGAAAAGCAACAAAAACAAAACGCCAAACTAAAATCAAAGCGTACAATTCACGCTCCAGGTGGTACAAAGCGTCCCGGAACAACAAAAAAGTTACCAAACCATTCAAAAACATAACGCCGTTTGCCTGCTTCCGTTGATGTGGAACGAAATAAACTTACACCTTGTGTTTGTGCCCGGAAAAGAAACCATTCAAAAAATTGTTTCAACATGCTGAAAACTCATGAAGAAAGCTGGCCACATTTTAATGTTTTCCCACAGGCTCACACGATAAGCGTGGCGCGTCTTAACCTGATCGTCTGAGATTTTGCTCCCCTTTTTTGCAGCGGAAAGCCGAAGGCAACTTCCCCATTTCCATCTCATTTGGTCCGTGATTGGGCACGTCAATGATGTGAAGGAAAAAGTTTTCCACACCACAGGTTCCTGCACTTTTCGGACGCACGAGGAGGACGTTCGTGGAGTGAGGTGCGTGGTAAATCGTCAATTAGCAGTCAAGTTGAATGAACGAAAGTTTGCTGAGTTGAAAATTATGCTAAGCGTGGCGTGGCGGAGTGTGTTTGTTTGTTCCTCGAAACATCACCTCCGAGCTACCCATGCTAACGAGTCATCGGGCAGTCGATAGCTAATGATCTCCCGTTGAGCATGGTGTGATGAGAAGAAGCCAAAAATCGCTTGATTCAGTAATGAGAAGGCCGAAGAAAAAACGAGGCTCGACTTCAATCTCAGCACCGAGATGTACGCAATGTTTTACCCACATTGCGCATTGCGGAAGTCAGTGCTGCCTAACCTCGGGTCATATGTGAAAAATCGCACATGAGCAGTTAGGGAGAAAATCCACACACTCTTAAGAACACACCCATCCGGTTCCAATATCCGACACCGGGTAGTGAAGTGGAATTATCCCATTTAATTATGACCCAGGTTTTGCTCTTCAGGGGGTGAAATTTTGTTAAAAAGAACTTCCCACAAGGAAAGCTGAAAAAGAATGTTCCTCCGGCGGGTAATTCATTATTTGTCTGGCGGCTGGGAAAGGTACTGGCTTCTTGTACGCTGCTAATTAGTAGCGATTGCTGTGCTTCGGGGTTTTTGCCTTTTTGGTAGCAAGCAAACACCTGACTGCGAGTGTAGAGCACAGTCGGGAGAATGGATATGGAATTGCACAGCTTCAGCAAATTTCGCTCCAGTTAGTTGTGGCTGAATTTGCTACTTAACGGATAATGGTTAGCTTGTGTTAGAGTGTGCTTCTGCAGCTTGTGCTGCGGTTTGAGGCAGAAATACTCCTCAAGTACGTTGTTTACATTATTATCGTTTAAGAGATATTGGAGGTACGACGTAGGGGTTGTCTTTTTCGTGGTACAACAACGGAACACATCAGAATAAGGCTTTCGGAGATGGGTACAATGTAGTGCATAGCTCAACTACCAAATACAGATGAACGAGGTTAATTCAAGCTTGATGCTTTACTTTGTGGAAAAATGTGACAAATAATCGCACTTAAAAGTGTTACAAACCCATACAAACCGATCTTCAGTTTTGCATATTTATGCAGCGAGAACGCCTTAAAGTATGCAATCTGTAAAACAGTAATTTAAGCAAGTACCACAGACGGGAGAATATACGCATGGAATTCTATATGTTATTATTATTTGAGTAGTTATTTAAATACAAATCTATTCCTACAATACATGAGAACACTTGTAAATTGAAATTCAAAAAAATTCAACACAGAAAAGATGAACAACTTTCCAAAATTTATGATTTTTGAGCCTCTCTGAAGAGATATTGCAACAATGTTTCTTTTGGGGAAAATGTGACGGGAAAGCTTGAACAGCATTGGAAAACACTTTTAAAACGTCATTGTATCGAGCATAGTTCTCATAGAGTGGCAAGGATCGTTTGTTAAAAGTGAAAAATTTTCAAGCCATTCATCTCTTCTTCCTCGTATGCGACAGCGTTTGCTTTGACTAGTTTTAGCACAGTCAAAAGGTCAAATTAAGTCTAAAAGTTCTTTAAATATACAAAAGCTTATAGCATTTACAGAATTCATCGAATGAAGTTATGTGATTAATTGAAAGCCCTTGACCACGGCCTAAAATATTTAGGAATCACAATACAATACAATTTGACCCAGAATTCTGGAAGAAAAATGAAGAAAATATTATTAAAATAAAAAAATACGTAGTCGAATCCTCTTCAATGTGAGCTTAACTAACTTCACTTTTAAACTGCCTTATAAGTTTTAATTTCTCCTTTTCTTTGTAAGTCTAATAAATTTCTTCCTTTAACTCAGATTTTTTTGTTGAAAATAATACAATAAACATTATCGTTAAAGGTGTGTGAAGAATGTTCAACTTACTTGCCATCAAATTCCTTTAGCAATAGTAGCTTTAGTGCCCAAAAGCTATTGTTTTAACTGTGCAAATTTTTGAAAATTACAGTTTCTGATTGTCAAATCCAACGGCGCCGGTTTTCAAACGATAGGACCGGGGTTCCAATCCCGTCTGGGCCGTTCCCCCACAGTGAGGACTGGCTATTCAACCATATGCGGTATGAATGAGTCTAGTAAGTCAGAAATGGCAGGCATGACCTTGGAGATCGTTTGGCCAAGAATGAAAAAGAAGAAGAGATTATTAAAAAGTTAAATATATTTCTTTAAAATTTAAGTACCCCTACAATATATATTATTGGAGTGAAACAATTAATGGCGTCGATTTTTCATTGTACAACAGTTATCTTTAACGCATTACAAAATTAAGATCGCTTTAATTCCTATTTGAACACAAATGGGCACCGTTGTCACAAACGTTCCCAGAACGAACAGTCGCAAGAATAGGTCACGGTTTCTACTTTAGGATGTCCGCATTGATTATAGTCTTCAGGTTGAACACATCTTTTCAACAGTTTCTTTTCCGCAAGCAGAACGACCACTTCTTGTTACACAGTTATCAACTTATTACGTAGAATCTGGAAATGACTGAATTAATTATAATGGTGTTCTAGCGGACCTTGGACCAACCGAATCTCGAATAAAACTGACAGTAGCATTATAAAGTGAATTATTAAGCCCAAGAAATACGAGGAATTGTTTAAAGTCAAACCCTAAAGTCGAGCTTCAATTTAATTCATCTGTGTAGAAATGCGTTAGAGGTCAACCTCCATCGTGTTTAACACGCCTGCTCCTGTCCCTTCCAAGCGCTCAACTCTCCATCGGATATCGATAATTGAGCAATTTACTCTCATACTTAATGATCCATTTGCCGTGTTGCTCACCAACTCACCAACTGCTCCATCGTCAACTACAACATTATCCACAAACCAAAACCAATGCGGTTCGAAGAAACCACACTATAAGCTCTTAGTCTCGTAGTGTTTGCGTTTGTGGGAAGCTTGGAAATGGAAATTGTGTTGTCAGATCTAGGGTAGGTAAAGGCTTGTGCAATTTTGTTCTTCCGGTCAGTATCATTTCAAACGGAAGGTAAAGCTATTATGAGCTATTGGGAAAACTTTCTTCTGTGAGCTATCTTCTTGCTTTTGAGATTGTTTAGAGGGATGTTTGTTTTTCTCATCTGGTTTTGTACTCCGTTCATGTGCCTGGTATGATTTCATGCTATTCTTTCCCATACTTTTTCATCTAATCACTAGTCATGGACATAAACCGTATCGTTTTCGTTACCCATTTTCTTTCGCTAGCTTCACTGTCTCTTCACCGCTAGAGTCGTTGATCGTGTACGGGGCAAGCGAATGTCAACGACAGGACGTACCCCGAACGACAATGACACTAAACGGCAAGACCGGAGAGAAAAGAAAGGAGACCAACCAAAATTGAATTGACATGCACAACATAAGGCAAAGAGCCAGACAAAAACTAACCTTATCTTTTTCTGCTTTTTTCTTCTTCCATTCCAACCACCTCACCGGGATCCGGATCGGTCACAACGGAATGTTTTCGGGTGCGGTTTCGGGCGTGTTTGGACACTGGCGTTTAACCCCTTCGAACCCCCGCCTAAACAGACTTTCTTAGACATGCACCGTGCATGCGGCACGTGAAAAAAGACTACGAGGTGTGTGCGGCCCGGTACCAGAGCACCATGGCGAAGATTGGGCAAACGGTGGCGACGACAACCACCACCACGGTAGCAGCCTCACACGCCTATCCAACAATGGCCACACATCCGGCAGCTGTCCTGAGCAGTGGTAGCGGTGGGCAATACCACAGCGGTGACATGAGTCAGCATCAGCATCACCATCACAGACAGCAGCACGAACATCCGGGCAGAAGCCATCCGAACAGCACCAAGTCGATCGAGGATGCCGAGGAGGAGCGGCTGAAAACGGTTTGCTGGTAAGTGTTCCGGGAAGAAGTATTTAAAGATGCCTACGGGCAAAGGGAGAGTTTTGTAAACATGAATCGTGTCCTTCCGTTGGACACATGCGGAGAGAAACTATAAAAGACGCCCAAAGACCAAAAGAACTTTAAATATTGATTTTAAAGCTTTTTTGAGAGCTGGTAAGCTGTTTTTCTTTCAAAATTAGTGACGTATGGTTTGTGAATTTATTTTATGAATTTTCTGTAGCCAAACCAGAATTTAAATTTTTCAAACAATAACATCGAAACATTGGTGGCAGCTAATACGCAACGAAATCTACTAATCATTTCGGTCAGTTTTTGCAGAGTTCATTATTTTATTTATTTATACATACAAAGCTATCCGTCAAATAGAGACCTTAAACTGGATCTCGGAAACCAAGAGGAAAGCTGTGACCAAAATTTCACCGAACGATCTCAACTGATCTTTACTGTAAAATTGTCCACCGAAGAAAAGCGAATATGGAGCAAAGGTTATAAATAATGAGCTGTTTTATACTAGTTAGAACGACTTATCTAAATGCTCTTACTAAAGTGTCGGTCTTCATACGGCAGGACCGGAGAACCCCTTACGGATCATTCTCCCGAAGTGAGGATTGACTATCCAACTTGTTCTTCCTAGGCACTTTATTCTCGGCCTGCCGTTGCAGACTTTCTGTGACTTAATTTTACCTGTACTAAAGTAGTCAGCCCTACGTACGGGGAGGCGATCTGGATGGGATTTGAGCCCCGGCGCCGTTATCACCTCGGGAACCGGTTCGCCCTATCCAACTACGTGATATCATTAAGTCTAGTGAGCCAGAAATGACAGGCATGACCTCATTATAAGAGCCTGTTAGGCAATGAAGAAGGGAAGTTCCTCAAATAAATAAGGGCTGTTGTTGATCTAATCAACTGCGATAAATGTGATGGTGGTCCTGGTTTAACTAGTTCGCAATGAATCACACAGTTTCCACAAACTCGAATTATTTGAGCCATCGATCTTTGACCGAGACAAACAGAGGGTCCTTATTGTGTTTTGAGTTTAGGACTTTAGAAAAGGATCGATTCCTGTAACCACCTGTGACAATAAGCAGGAAACCCTTCGGATTTTGCCACTGGCGTAACATTTCGCATATGAAAAGTCGGTTTCTGATATAAACTACTTGTTTCTTTACCATCAAGAAACCACCTTTGAGATTATTTTAAAAACCTTTTTGATCTGGATCTTTTTTATAAATAGTTTTGTGTCATATCAAAGATCAACTTATCAACATTCATTACATTTTTCATCTTAAAAGCATGATTAAGCTTGTCATGTCGTTGCTAGAAACTGTCAAACCTACGATGAATCGGATTCCAATCCGACTAAAAACTTTCAAATCATTGTCTTTCTCATATAAAGATCGACAGGAAACCAATCTTGTTGTAAAAACTGAAAGCTTTTTTCTCGCACGAAGACAAAAAAATCCCCCAAATCATTCCAATAGCTACCAAACCTACCAGAGTAATCGCCATTGCCTTTCGATTACATCCCAACAGCACAGCAATGGATGATGGTGCCCCGGTGCGCATCAAATAAAAGCCAGCGAACGATTGCCATTTCATAAACAGTAACTAACTACCATTAGCGCCTACCAGGGGGCCGGGTAGTTGTAGTAGGGTGATCCGCACACACACACACACAGCCCAGACCAATCAAATTTATTGTTTCACACGTAAGCTGACAGGCGGCCGGGTGAGGTTGCTGTGTGACGGTGCACTATTTCCTGGACGCGGACACAGATCTCGTTTACACCATCTTGTGGTTTTGTGGGTTGAGGTTGTTTGCTGGTTGTTTTTCTCTTTGCCCTCTTGCGACAGATGAAATTGAAGCTAGCCCACGGAGCTGAGACAGCAAAAGTCAGCCTGCCAATGACCATTCAATTTCGCCCGAGATGTACCGACCGGAAACGGTTCGCTTTTATTGTACTGTTTCTTATGCCTTCGTTCCGCAACAAAAGATGATGTCAGTCAGTTAGCCAATGAAACGAAGGACAGGGAAACCGAAACCGGACAACAAATTAGGTTTTTGAGGTTGACCTCTGGCTAAGTGTCATGGCCGATAAAATGGCGATTCATTTACACAAACCCCCGGTAGGGCTGACCGGGGTAAACGTTTGCTCCATTTCATTGTCTTTCTCGGTCACATTTAGTGCCCATTACGTTCGTTCCAAGTACCGGGAATTGGAAACTCATCAAATTGCCATCGGATCGATAACAGGAGTTCTGGTGCTTGGTTGATGCGAGTGATGGTGGTTTTCACTTTTATAAAAAGTGGGTTAAGTAGAAAAATGTATTGGAATTAATAGCATTCAAGCTTAATCAAGTTGAAATGGTTTTAGTAAAATAAATTTAAAGATTTGTCAAGCAGATTGCATACCTTAAGGCGCCTTACAGCGTACAATTTCGCCACAATTTAAAGCCGTGCTCAGCCATCCACCACGGGCAAGATTCAACCGATTTAGCCATCATTTGATGTCACTACATACGCTCATAAATGTAACCGGTGGCATCATCAGCAAGCTGAGCTTCTTACCATCTTAGCGTCTTGCGAGACATAAAGACAGTGCGCCTTCTCCTCGGGCGTCTTACGCTACAAGTCAGTATCACCACTTTCCCGTCAATTGCATCGAGTGCATTTCCCGTCAATTTCACACCGATTACACGCTACACTAGCGGCACAAAGTCTTCTTCAACGTGTGTGTGTGTCTGGAGTGTATTTATCTATCATTCTGAAGGCCTAAGACGGCCCACGGAGCGCTAAGTCGTTCGAATCCCATCGTGTTGCGTTTCCCTCCGTTCGCTGTCTCCTCGACTAACCACCACTCTCTGCTCTCTTTTCCCTCTCCCACTCAACAGTGCCTTCCAGAAGTACATGCAGTGTTCGGAGTTTACGGTGCGGCATGCCTGCGGCGACGAGACGGCGCTTTTCACGCGCAAATTCCTCGACAAGATGTCCAACACGCTGATGCGGGTAAGTGTGTGTACTCGACCGGAAGCGCCCGGTGTGTATACCCGTTGTGCGCCGAACAGGATAGCGTAACCTTCCCCCACCTGGACGCCGGTCCGTTTGGTGTTGACTTTGATTGGTGTGGCAAAACGGGGTTTGGTGTCCTGTTTCTTGGAATGTTGGAGTTTTGTTTATTGATGTGCTGTGGCTTTGGGAAGGTGTGGGCGCTCGTCTGTGTGTGTGTGTGTGTGTGTGTATACTCGCTAGAACAAACATCAATCGGTCGGAGGTTCGTCTTTCGGTCCGTTTTCTGGTCCACTTTACGGTTCAGCTTCATCCGCAATGGTGTGACAATGGTGTGACAAAGTGGGAGCTAATTAGGGACTGGTAATTGTTCTATTAGCAAAGACATTGTAACGATGTTAAACGCAATCAGGCATGCGTTAGCCTTTTGTTCCGGACGGTTCTTCGGGTCGGATGGTGTGATGGATGCTGCGTAATCTTTGATCAACACCATCAAAGAAATGCCTTTTAACCTTTTGGCTTAGGGGAAAGTGTCAAGGTACAATTTGGAGGTGTTTAATGGAATCATCATCATATTGTTTTGAAGCTAAAATATTCAAATTATTAAAGGAGAATAAACACATTATTGAGGATGAATATATTGTGTTGAATATGAGAGTGACATATTTGGCAAAGTTTATCTTTTGGATTTTTACAAATAAAAACCGTCTTAGTTTAAGTGCCAATACAAACTAATATATAACCCTCTATATATTTATAAATTCTTCATCAACAAGTTTGCTTTTTTCTAAACAAGGTTAAAGCATTGTTATTGAACTTAAGTCGCAGAAAACGTGAGGTACTAGGCGCCTCCATGAGTTTTGCGAGAACAAATTATTTTGTGATGTTTGATAAAAGAATTACCAGTCAAATAACAATTCAAAATTTTGTTTAATAATTTTTATGTGAGAAAATTATTTATTTTAAATTGAAATAATTTAATCTCGTTAGATTACCAGGAAAATAAATGGAAATTATAAATTAAATTCACATGTCACACCAAACCATGGAAAAGATTAACCTGAAGCAATAATCAGCCACCTTCCTTAAATTAAATCGTGTTATTCCAAGTCATATGCTTCAATTACCCAACGCCCCAACTCAGCAATAAACAAGTTCTGCTAAATCCTCTGCCATTTGTACACCTTAACACACCTCTTAGCGCAACCTATTAAACCAATTTGTATGCCCAAATCCACCTCACACCGTTCTTGCCACCCCCTGATCCTCTTTTAGCAAATCGTTTAAGCTAGCTTGGGATCTGCATATGCGGTAGCCAGCAGATCAATCCACACCCCCCCCCCCCCCCGGTTTTTATTGACGAACTTAACAACGTTGTACAACTTTTTTACAAACACAATACGCTCATCAGAACGTCTCGTCACCTCCGCGGTACGATGGTACATTGTGATGAATAAAACATGGCCCAGCACACATACACACACACAGAGGTATAGCCGCATCACGGGTAAATACCGGCAACAGACAGTGGGTCCTATTTCACCGTACACTTAGTTGTGCGTGAAAACAACACACACTAAATTCAAACGCTTAACCTTTCGAACGGTGGCCAGTGCAGTAACCCATTGTAATGGTAGGCGTTGCTGTTTTAAATACTCAGGTCAGGGTTTTATGTGTGCGTGTGTGTGTGCGATTTTTTGTTTTGTTCTACTTCGTTCCTATCTAGTTGGATCCGTTTTTCGGCCGGAACATAAATACTGCTTCTACAGGCCAGTTCATGCATATTGCATCGGGGTTTGCACCCGTTTAAAACTAGAGCAAGCCTCCATTCACTGTCCCGCGCGCTATGTTTTCATGGTGACGGGCACACGGCGGTGAAGTTGGGAAAGGAAACAGTAGGCCATGATTTATGCTGCCCCCGTTTACTGAGTGACAATGAAAACTGTTCCATCGGTTTTGTCGAACCAGAAATAAACACATGCACCGTTTCGATGCACCAGCGTGTCCCTAGCCCCACCAATGCGAGTAAAGAGGGATGTTCTCCACCGGGGGTGCATGACCAAAATTTTAGGCAACAAACCATGTTACTCTTCTAACTCACCCAATCCCGATTCTCACCCCAACACCCCATTGAAAACCCATTTTGTCCATCCCTAACACTATTGATTTTTATTGTTCTTTCTCTCACTCGCTCACACCCACCCGCACCGCTTGCGGTCAACACAAACGTAAACCGGAAACAGATGCACTGCGTCGATTACACGCCGGAAAGTGGAAAATGCCGGGATTACTTCAGCTCAAGCGCAACCCGGCCGGGTTTAGTGTGGTGGAGTTCATCAAATATGGCCACACTCGCCCTCGTGACGGTGCTTGCGGTCGTACGTGCAGCGCGGCTGGGAACGCTTATTTAATCGCCAGTGACGACAGTGACGCCGATCGGTGCTGCCCGATCGCACCCGGTACGATCTCGATGACGGTGAGCGGCGAGAGGATGCTGCTGGAGCTAATCGCCGGCCATGGAAGGGCTGTAAATTGAGTGGAAAAAAGGGTTGAACAGGCAAAATAGAGGATGAAAAACAAAAACGCTCAAAACAGTAAAATAGTTTAGTCACACAAAAAAAAAAACAAAAGTGAGTTTTGTGAGAGAAACATACGCAGAAAGGGAGAGAGAAAAGGTAACAAAAACAGCACACAAAAGTGCCACATTGTGTAACAGAGTGGTACAGAATGGCATGGCACAGTGTGAGCTTGTTCTGGCTACATCACAGGAATGAAAAAGAAGCTAAAAAGTTGTTCCCTCCTCTGTTGTGTGGAATATACCGCAAAACTGGAACTGGTGCCGCGACCAGGATACGAACGGTCTATTGTCTTCTGCTGGCGATCATGTCTGGCCCAGGTGTATTAATTTGTTTTAAGTTTACAGCTAGACAGAACAGAACAGGAAAACGATGACTATAAAAAAGAGGAAAACACATAAAAGAGAGTTAAACAAAGAAGGACTTTTATTATTAACGATTGTTACTATATTAATTGATTATTCCTTATAAATACTGCCTTCACTAGAAATGTTTCTTCTCCCCGGGAAAAAAAAAACAAAAAGGAAAGCGGTGGATGGAAAACCAGAAAGGAGAAAAATAGGGAAGCAAAAGCAGCACATGCACAAAACTATTAAAAAGAAGCAGCTAAAAGCTCAAAGGAATATAAGTAAAATTAAACTGAAAGAAAATGGAACAAGCGTGGACTAAAAACGAAAAGGAAAAGGATCAAAATCTTGCTTGCCATTATTCTGCTCCACGTTTTCAGTTACGCTCAACGCTCCTTCCTAACAACTATTTAGTAAGTAGCAAAAGAAAATGAAGAGAACAAGCGAAGGATAGGAAAGCTAATAACAAACAAGCAACTCATTATTAAAACTAGGGTCTCACCAATCGCCATTTCGTAACCCACCCATGGGAAAACGCTTCAAAAACCTTTAACCTTTTACACTTAAACAAAACATCGCCCTCCCCTAAAGCTTAGCGTGCTGTTTCGGTTTTTGCTTTTTTCTCCCAGCTGCTGTCGAACAATCTGTTACTTCTTGTCCTTCGAAAGGGAAAAAACAAGCAGCAGCAACAACAGCGAGGAAAACCTATATGAAAAATATATAAAACGAAGGAAACTGTTGGGCTTTTAGAGAACGGGACAAAAGGGATGTAGCCATTGGGATGCAAGAGTGCAGTCGAGTTGGATTTGTATGTAGATATATGGTGTGAAGGGTAGATGCGGATGAAACTGTTTGTAAAGTGTGAGTAAAGAGCGATAGGAAAACGTGGCAAACGGACTAACTAGCATGATTAACATGAAACAAGCGATACGAAACTCGGAAGGCAGGCAGCGAACGCATAAAGAAAAAAACATTGAATAAAAGTATCAAAAAAAACCTGTACACTATGAAAACCGATACGAAACCTCGTTGGTAAGTTGTTTTATTTACACAAGCCATTTTGGTGTTGGTTGGTTGGAATGTTTAATAAGCTTATTAATGAGCCGGGCATTCCATTCTCCCATTTAATAGCAACTCTCTCTCTCTCTCTATCTCAATTACTTCTTCGCGCACGATCGATGCTTTAATCGGATGGCGTGATTAGATGCGACCCGATTTAAATGCGCCAGATTGTGATAATATAATGCACGCGCAATAAATCAAAAATACATCAAACGATGGTGTTATGAAAGAAATTAATAAGCGAACAACAACAACAAAAAAAACGAGCGGGAGCACAGCAAATGAGATGCTGCTAAGTGATGGACCTCTTTTATTTCGCTTTGTTTTGTTTACAGCATGTGCAGTCAGCATTGAATCAGCATTTTATGCTGGGTAAACGCTTCACCGGCCAGGGCTGGTCCGGGACGGGACAACCCCATTCGCTTGCTCGCGTATTCTCCAATTATGGCGTAATTATATCAACAAGACCCTATCCCCGTAAATCAATTTAAAATAATGACAAACATGAAAGCGACCGAGTGCATATAGACTACTGCCGCATACATATCATTGGGTGCCGTTGCATCTCCCGACGGAAACACCTGGGGATGCCAGCCAACAAGCGGTGGACGGAAAGGGATAGCGCTGCGCGGTGATAACGGAAAATCGTTGCGGGTATTAATAGAAAGGGTGAACAGTGAGGTAAAAAAAAACGAGGAGGAAAAAGGAAAAGAGAAAGCGAAAAAAGCAAACAGACACACACACACACGTCGCGAAACCAATGCAATGAACGCCGGGCAAAACCCAATATTTTACTCATAACGCATGGATTATTTCCCATTTTAGCTTGCGCCCGACCGAATACCGATTTGCACAGCGTCAGCAAACACTTTTCCTCGCCCTCCTCTTTTTCAACCTCTCCCCCACCCCCCCCTTGCCCTCCTTTCGATTCCAATCACCCTTTGCGTACATATGTATGTAAAATGATTAATAACAACACACTAGTTCAATAGGCTGAGTGAAAGGGGTGAAAACAAATGTGAGCTCCATATTGAATCACAGAAATCCTGCTCACACACATACATGCGCTCAATAAAAAAAAGTACCCAAACGAACACACTCCTGTAAAGATTTGGCTAGTGTGAGGTTTTGTTTCGATACAACAAATATAAAAAATGTGGCCCCCACGAGGGTTCATCTCCATTCCCAGCATCGCAATTGGCTTGAGCTTGTTAGTTTTTGTGCAAATTCTCGTTATTTATTGGTTATTTCAATTACAAACCACATAACTGTCTTAATTAATACCGCCGGCTCGCTTTTCGACGCAACCCCGCCTTTGGTGTCCGTGCAATTGGATGCTTTTGATATTGAAGCCATCCAATTGGTGGGGGAAAAAAAGGTTTGGTTGTGTTTTTATCTCTCACAGTTAAAAAAATAGTAAAACTGTAATGATACTTTGGAGTAAATAAAAGCAACAAGAGGTTTACTTTTGCTCCACAAGAGAGCCGTTTGTCGTTTTGTTTTAAAGGGAGAGTATGCAACGAAAGGACCTGTTTGAAAGTAATAGATTTAAAACATCAGAATGTACTTTTGTGATTAGTTAAATTTGATTATTTACGTCTGCTATATTGGACTGTTGCTTAAGGCTTTCTGTGACTTAATTTTACCAGTAGTCCTGCTTACAGGGAGGCATTCTGGATGGGATTGTAATACTTTTGGTTTTATTTTAAATAATTAAAACTTGTAATAACCATATAATAATAGAATGATGAAAATTTTGAATTGTTTTAATGACCTTTCGTTATTGTAAACCGATTCTGGGTTTGTTTAAATGTTATTTTGCGTGGTCCAGTGGACGAGGGATCCGGTCTCGATCTTCAGATGGAAGTGCTAAAGGTCAAATCCTATCCAGACCGCACCCTCGTACGTAGGACTGACTATCCTTATCCTTAGTTATCAGGCGCTGCGGCTGCTTCACGGTCATGGTCTGCTGCAATAAACTTCGATACTACTCACGGTTTAGCGCCGTCGACTGCCAATCTATTAACCCGGCCGCTCTGGCGGACGCATCAACGCCATCACTCCATCTCAATTTGGGCCTACCACGCCTCCTCTGGCCTCGTGTGGACGACCTAAAAGGACTTTACGGGCTGGGTCGTCCGGTGTCATTCTCATGACGTGACCAGCCTACCGGAGCCTGGTGAGTCTAATTCACTATACGATGGTGATATAAGAGGGTTTCGTCAGTTTTGCAGGACAGAGTCCACATCTCAGAGATGTATGTGAGTACTGGGACTATAAATGTTCTGTACAGTCCCAGCTTCGTCCGTCGCGACAGGTATTTAGAGTGGAGAAGTTTCCTCAGTCTGTAGTATGACCGGTTGGCAGCCAGCACCCTTGCGCGTAACTCAACATGTTGTTGTCGGTGCTGACTTTTGATCCCAGATAGGTGAAGTTTTGGACGACTTCGAAGGCGCAATCACCTATCTGTACATCCCTGCGTGAATCAGTGTTTTTAGCATGGCTGATTGTGGTGTCACCATCATCTTGGTTATCGCCTCGTCAACCTCCAACTAGCCTGACTATCCAGCTACAGGTATAATCAAGTCACTGGAAGCCAGCCAACATAGAAGACCTGTCCTAAAGCAACTGTTATATAGCAAAAAAAACTAATTCAAATTAACTTAAAAAGATTGATGTTTTTACAATCAGTTTCCTCACGCCATGCAGACTAACAATCAGAGAAAAAAGCTTCTCAAAAGAAGTTACGAATTGCATACATTTAGGCGCAAGGAAATGGGTGATCACTTTAAAACTTCTGAGGCCTAAAAAGGTTGTAAACTTGGACCTTATATAAATCAACCTTCTCACTCACTCCGACTTATTGTATCAAATTTCATGTATGTTTGTTTTGCGTACAACACTACTGTTTGTATTATGGTCCTGTTCCCCCAATTTCAGTCAATTTATTTATTTCCTTTGGTTCCGTTATTTAAATATTATCTCACCGGCAATCACCATCATCCACCGAAAACATTGATTCCAAATCCAATCAACAAATGAATCACAACAAACACACATTCTCAACCGAAAATAATATCAAAATGTATCAACTCGTTTTTTTTTTTGGTTTTGGTTTGCTATCGGGTAACGTTCAATTGTGCACAATGTTTAGCTTCGATCGCGAGCACGAGTGCCTAACGGGTGCATAAGGGTGCAATTTATTACGGGAACACAAACTAATGGAACCAATATGAAGTGAAAGTGGAATGTAACGGCACAGCTAAAACAAAACGGAATCGAATAAAACAAACAACAAAAACAGCCAGAGGTGATATAATATGTGAGCTTTTTTCCTGTTATTGTGGTGGCAAGCAGCTACGCTAGAAGAAAAAACATGAGACAAAGCAACACAAAGCGTGCTAGTGGAAAATAAATTACCCACCGTGGGAACGGAACGCCCCACCAGGCACGAATGCCCTAACAAAAAGAGAGGGTGGGATGTGCACTCAACAGTTTCTAAAACAAACCGACCCAGCCATCCAGCCAACCAGCCAGCAAACAAACAAACAACCAAACAAACAAAACAAACATCGAACAAACGAACCAACTGACAACACAGGAACAAACGCAAAACCTAACCGAACCTAACGAGTTGGTTTTGCTGCGGCTGATTGCAACATAATGCAACCTCGTTTTGAACACACACACACACACACACACACACACGCCCCGACCTGACTGACCCACGGACCTGTGCGGTTTTTTGAAACTTTTGCATTCAATCACATCCGATACGTACCGGGCACTGGGCGCCTCCATTTATCGTTCGGTTGAGTTTTGTTTTTGTTTTGCACCGATTTTTTTTTTCGCTTAACTTACCTTCAAATATGCAGCTGTTGATTCAACTAAAAGAGAGCAACACACATTAGGAGGGCTAGGAAATGGATCAAAGTGATTTAATTCGATAAGACTCGGAAACACCGGACCGTAGAAAGGCAAACTACATAACTCCACATACAACCAGGCGTCTCCATCTGAAGTGAAGGAGCAAGGGAGCCGTTGTAGAGTTAGGTGTGTGAGAAGCTAGGTAAACAGTCTCCTCTTAATTGTTTTTGAAAACTTTGTATCATCCCCTGCTTCAAACACGCGCTCGGGTCAGAGTGTGAATTTTATGGTGAGTGTGAAATGAAGCCATATCAGCTTACCTTCCATTGATGGACAGAGTCTCACGAACCCGAATGAAAAGAATGCTTGTCCAGAGTGAAGTAGCTAGTAGATAGAGAGAGAGAGAGAGTGAGTGCGAGTAAATTGAGGCAAGAAGACGGGAAAGTTTGTACAGCAGAAAAGACAAACAACACAAAACCCCCAAACTTGCTGTATTTGTTTAGCTAAGGATGCAAAATTTAAAGCTTGTGTTTAGACTAGCACTTTTCCCCGACGAACAGTGTGCTGAAGACGATCAACGGCACACATTTTAACTACCATTTAAGCTCTGCGCTGTACAAATACCGAGCGGGCGGTTAGTTCTTCCGAACCAAAAGTGTAAACTAAACAAACTCAGCTTGCCAGAAAAGAGAAGGGATACTCTTCGGAACCATTTGTCAGCAAGGATGGGGAAGAGTTTGATCCTTCTTCTCACCGACAGTTTAGCACACTCGATTGCTAAGCTCTTGTGATTTTTAAATAAAAGGACGTAAAAAAATCCCACACGTTCTACGTTCTAGCACGGGTTGTGCTTCGATTGGGGTTTCCTGTCTCATTTAACATACCTGCCTTCGCCAGTTGACAGCAGTCTCGAGCTGCTCGAGTTCTTGTTTGTTTTGTGTTTGTTTTCTCTGTTCCTGTTTTGGTGTACTCTTAAAAAGCACACACACACACATACACACTCGCGCGTGGAAACCCATTCTTCTCATTTATTTACTACCGACTGCGAGTTGGTGAGATGGAAAATGTGTTCTGACTTGCTGGTTCACAGCATACAACAACGGCGTACACTCGCGATTACACGGATTGAGCAGGTGCGTACGTGTGATGAGTGCTTAACGAGCGCGGCGTGGTCTTGATTTACCACACGGGCGCTTGAATGGAGATGTAATGTGACCAGACTGGGTAATGTGATACCGCTTTGCTAGTTGCAGCTTTTCAGGTTTGTTTTTTTTTTTCTAAATATCAGTGCTACGTAAAAAGAGTGGAGAAAATGAGTTAACGCTTTGGTAATTTGGGTTAGAAGTAAGATAGAAATCTGAGGCTGAAAATTCAAAAGCGCCTGAAGGTAATGATTCACGAATAATTTAACTATTGTCGAAAACGCCTAAAGGTATGCAATCCGTTGCTTCAATAGCAGTTGCATTGCTCTGGCGATTAATTATAATACAAATTTTTCATTTAATTTCACTTAATTATTTTTTGTTGCTATTATTTATTGCTTGATTATTTCATTATCCCATATGAACTTATGAGTCTATTAACCAGGTTGATTCTGTTCTAATGATGGATGTCAGTTGAAGAAAAAAAAATTATGCTTATTTTAGAAAGAGTTTAAGTTGGTGTTATTCAATCAATTGAAAATTTTTAATATCTCAATTGATGTGTATGATTATTTAACTTCACAATAATGAAGTTTATGATTTAAGCTTTGTTAAACAGATATTTTTTGTACCATGAAACCCTGAAATACGTTAAACGTCAAGGATTTTAAGGTGATGGTTAATTATTTTCATTGTGCTTTGCTTTGGCCAACAATCACTCTACACAACATATCTGAACAATATCTGTATTTTAGTACTAAAAATCATGAAAAGATCGGTCTTTTTCCAAGACGAAACTTTTCGTACCTGCGACGCATATGCGATTTGTGCCGCACCCTACTTACGGGTTTCCTTCCGGTAGTGACAAGATCGAGGCCTTACCTTGAGTAGGGGGACTCTCAAAGCTCTTTAAAGAAATTGGACGTCAGGTTTTGAGTTGCGTTGAAAGACAGCTTTATTTATACCAAAAATTTGAAATAAAAATTTAAATGGATGATGTGTACTTTTAACTTTAAATGGAGCCAAAATGTAGTAATTCATCGCCTGAACTTTTAAAAGACAGCACTGTCTATTTCATTCTGTTTCCAGCACATGTTTTGTACGATTTCGGGTGCTTATTGGTTGATTATTACCTTGTTTTCGATGACACGTATGGTTTATTGGCCGTATTTTCGAGGACCAAACCAAACTCACAACGTTTAAGAAATAAAACACAGTGAAACAACAGTCGGCTCAGTTTGTCACCCCAAAAAAAAAAACACTTTCATTGCCAGATTTGCAGTTCGAAACGAAGCTCCACTGAAGAAGCGTACCACACCATTCAGCGCTCAATGACCACCCGAAATTGGCTCACGCTCGAACCGACATCGCCTTGCGAAGCGTTGCTCGTTTCGAATCACGAAACCACTCACTGCTGCCCCGTTCGGATGTTTTGATTCAATAAAGAGCTCGTTCCATGTCGTGACCGAAACGTGGCACACACTGATTGAGTGTGTAGCCTGTCCAACAGACGCAACACAACAATCGAGAAAAAAAAAGAGTCGAACTATGGGATGCACTTGATCGGTGGATCGATGGTAACGGTCGTAGGTTCGGGCACGTCCGGTGTACATTCAATCGAAAAGGATAAAAAAAAAAAATAAACAACGTGCACAAAGCTACAGCGACGAAGTGATGATGAAAGAGCTTCCCTTATCCCACGCCCGTAGATGCATTTCTTTTGCAATAAAACACACATACAAAAAGTGGGAGAGAGGAAATCAGACATACCTGATGCACCGCGATAAAAATAAAATGCATATAAATTGGAAAAAAGGCACGCCGGATATTGTGGGGGGGAGGGAGGGGAAGAGAACGATACAAACAGGAATTCCGGTCGCACTCCGGAAAGCCCTTAGTTAGAGCGTTTTCACGTAGTTTTACCCAGTGTTTTTGTGTGCTGTCCGCTCTTCTTTTCTTTCGTGTCTTTCGTAGCTGGAGAAAATGACGGCATTTTGCGACCCGCAGCGAGTTTTGGAAGGAATTTTAAAAACGAAACCACCACCACCACCGACACAGCACGTGTGCAGAAACATTGGCACCCGTGTCGTCTACGTATAGAATGGAAGATTTCTTTGATGGTACGACATTATATAAAATGCGGTGCTCCAAGTTGTGCATGACATGCACCTGGTAGTGCAGTTTTTTTTTTCAGGGAAAATTGTTTTCAAAATAAAAATTAAAGTAAAACTCCACAACTTTACACTAATTAAATGAACGACGTTTGGCGCATTGCATACTTGTAGGGGTTAGTTATTATATTTTGTTTTTAAATTATTTAATTATTAGCACAACGACATAAAAATTGCGGATAATAAGCAATAAACGCACGTAAAGTATTAAACATAATTTTAAATACATTTTCTCATTGCAATCATTAAAATAATCACCATTCAGTTCTGGTTGCTGAGACAAAAACGGGCACGCGGTGTAATGATAAAACCCCCTCTTCACATCAAAGCATCCCGTTGCTAGGTTAGTTCTTATTAGCCCGAGGAACAGGGTTTTCACGCTTTTATCCTATCTGAACAAATTCACAAGAATAATTATCCTTCCCATGCAAAAAAAAACTCAACCGTCCGTTATGCTAGTAGCCTCCATCCCTTTTGCCTGGATAAAAGATTTTGTATGAAAGCTGGTACAAACAAAAAAAAAAAACAACCCCGTGAGCGTATTGTTTGATAAGGTAATTAAAAGTGTAAACGGTATCCTTTTTGGCGCCTTTTTTGGGTGTGTGAGGGCGCTTTACACGCCGATAGGTTTCGGCAGGTGATGACAAGGTTTTGGGTCAGCATGGATGAGAGCGTAATGATGTTGTGGAGTTAAGCAAAAAAATAAAAAAAGGTGCCGACAAATTGGACAATAAACCAAGCGAAACGTATGCCGGTACAGTGCTGGGAGTAAGTATATGTTGAAGAATATTTGTTTCATATGGAATGAGTTTATAGCTGCCATGCTGGCGTTGGCGGGCCATGCCTAATAGGTTGCTGCACGGTACTTTATTTTAATTATCAAAATCTGTCTCACAAAAATGAATGTATTTATTTATTTATTTATTAAATAAGACGGTCCGATTTACCGATTTTATTTACAATTGTTTTGAGTTTATACAATAAGTGTTGCCATACAAGTCGACCAATTTATCATGCAGTAATGCATCACCAAATTTTCTGTAGGTTGAGCTCTGGAAACATTTTTTTTCTTAACTATACGAACGCAGATTACAAGCCAACTTCTTCCATCTCTATGAAAAATGGTTGAAAATTCAGTAGTATTTTATATATTTATTCATAATTCAGTACGACGACTTAATGCCGTATTTGCAGCGTTAAAATTGCCTTGTCCTGATGTTGTACAATAATCCGAAGGCATTTCCTGCTAGTGTTTTGCCTTATCCCGGGTCAAGCTCGGTGAACAAGTGGTTTATTGTTTGGTGTTTTTTTCATGAAGTTTTCCATGGCGAGTATCAGATTGCACCAATATTCATACTCAGCTTATTCATCTGATTGCCAGTATCTTCTTCTTCTTGACCTGCTTAGGGTTAAACATGTCTATTAAATATCCGCCGGTCTTCACACGAAAAGACCGGGGTGCAAATTCCATCCAGATCGTCTCCTGCTCCGTACGTAAGGCTAACTACTTTGCTTACGGGTAAATTCAAGTCACAGAAACCCAGCGATGGCAGGTCGAGTCCTCTCGAGGTTGTAGTGCCAAGGCAGAAGAAGATTAAACCAATCCATTTCCTGGAAACTATGTCCAAGGCTGCAGTTCTTGAACCACGGCTGCATCCGACTCCACCTGATCCCACCATCAAGCTTGCAGTGTTTCTCTAAGCCTCGCACCGAACGGGTTGAATGGGTATAAGTGCAGGATATTTACACCGCTTCCGGTACATATGTGTACTTAATCATTGACATTATTTGCTGCAGAACAGATGAACCAGTTAAAAAAAGTCACAACCTCTGGCAATCCTCCTATTGAATACTGATAACAAAATTAAAATTATCAAATAAAATAAACCAGTTTTTATTACAATCCATGTTATATATTTATGCCACTCACTGTATGCAACACGTTCTCAAGCCTCTTTCTCATCCCGTGGCTTTGATTTATGCGACGGAATCCTTATCATGAAACAAACAACAAAACCAGCCAAAAAGAACTAACCTAACTCGACACGGACTCGTTGAGTTATCCTTTCGGGCCGTCTTCGAGTGTAGCAGTCACTTGGTGGTAAACAAATCGCCTTTCGCCACGTGTCGATTTGCCCGAGTTTAAGGTGTTCCTTTTCCTCGATCGTTTTCTTTTACCTTATAACTAACCCGCAAAAAAACGGGACCCATTTAGATGGAAGGTTGGTGCGAGAAAACACTCCCATCGGAGCAGAAAAATGAGCAAATTAAATCATTCCTCGTGCCAACCATACGTACCGAGAGAAGCAAAAACAGGAAGTAATAGACCGGAGCAGGATAAAGAGCATCCGGTGTGGTGGGGTTAAAAAAACGAGGGAATAAAAACCAAAACACACAAGGATGGGTTGCTGTTTGGATCATAAATTAATTATTATGTTTTTATTTTTTGTTTCCTCCCTGTTTTATTTGCTCTTTGATGGGTAAGTTGCGCTTGAACACCTTCCGGTTCGTTCCGGGCGTACACACGCACCTGCTTCGGACCACGGTTTCACCCTCCCAGATGGGAATTATCGTTTCAGCATTGTTCTTTGTCCCCGCAGCGGATGCAAACGAATGAAATGTGTGAGTGAAAGATCATGTACGGGTGGTCCACGGGCAAGGTGAGAACGAACTTTTTAAGCCTCCGGCTACGATTCCCGGGGAGTCACCCCACCAGCCAAGAAACACTGCCATCCGGACCAGCATACGGCAGGATGGCTACGTTCCTTGCCGGCCCGCACGACCCATTCCGAGAATGGTAATGAAAATTAAAATTAACCAGACCAGCTCCATCATTTATTCACGGCCATTTTCAACCACTTTCAACCAAACACAACGGCCCTGTCGAGCATGTGTGGCAGGCAAAAGGTTGCAACTTCACTGATAGTGAGCAATAACATTCTAGGAAAAACCCATCCCGCTTTTCACTGTGGTCAAACGGCCATAAGTGTGGAGTAGTGCGTGCATATTACCCCTTCTGTTTACCCAAATGGATAATATTCAATTTTCGCCCAGCGCTGGACGAACGCCTACGGAGCCCGACCACCCGGTGCATTTCGGTACGCATTATGAGCGCAATTATTTGCACCGAAGATCCGGAGATCCGGAAAAACGGGAATCCATCTCGAGGCTATCCAATCGGTCGGGTGCGTTATGGATCGGTGTGGATAAAACATTGCTCGATGGGTTGGGTTGGGCCGTACGGGTGGCTGCTACCCAAGCAAACAAGCCAGGATGGTGCATGTGTACCCTGTACCTCCGGAAAGCGAGATTTATTTGAGTGTTATTGAAGGTACTTGTCGAAGGTGCACCCGAACAAAGGGATCAATTACTGCCGGTGGACATTAGCCATGTTGGCAGGGAAGCGATGCATGAAGCTCCCATTTTGTTGCACTTAATAAAAATGATTTAAAATTCATTTATTAAACGTTTCTGTGATAGAATTTCTATTTCGTATGCATCAAAGGAGCCGTTCAAAGATGGTAAGTATTATGTATTTCTGACACTCAAATTGTATACTTTCAGGCGCAAAAATAAATGAATTTTGGCTAGAAATTACACGTATTAAAGGATTTTAATGTGTTTTTTTTACGAATTCTTGAGAGTTTCTATTCTTTTAATATTATTAGCCCATAAATAAACAATCCTAACTAAAATAATGCAGCTAATACTGAAAATGGAAAAATAATTTCTTGAAGGTTTGCTCATGGAATTCTCTTGTTGTGTAAACGTTTGAGAAAGGTAAAAGACTCGAGAAGGCCCCCCTCTGACAAAATTTGTTAGGCGCTGTAGGATTTACGCCTAAAGGTATGCAATCCGCAGTACACGTTGCGAGAGCTTCACAGTGAGCTTTCAGTGTGCTTTCAGTGTGGTCAAAATTGGTTGAAGAAAGTCGAATAAAATATTGTTATTATTTGATTAAAATCCCCTCTCCGCTAACCCTACCATTCATTTTGGGTTACAGGGGCTTCGTACTAGTTTTCAGTCGCACTAAGGGTGAACAATCGGGCCTAAAACATGCACGGCGTTCTCGGACGGTAACGGAACAGTAATTCGATGAATACTTGTTACCTTGCATTGATATTCAGCAAAGGAGAAAACATAAGAATATCATAATCTCAAACCACTTGTTAAAATGTATTGTATCAAGTTCTACTCGCTGTCTATTAAAAGTATTAAGGAACAATGCACAATGTTTATATCAAATGGGTTTTGACCATACAGAAATCCCACTGTACAACAAAAATAACAGGCCACAGTGCTGCACACAAAAGATTCTAGGGGGGCCTTCTCGAGTCTTTTACCTTACATTTTATTGCTATAAATTGTAAGGAGCATCTTTCAGACAGCATTATTACTCTCCTCTGCCTATATTTACTACGAACGCCTGAAAGTATGCATTTTGTTAAAAATATAGAATAAACCCATCAATGATAATGAGAAAGCAACAGTCCAGTCCACGGATTAAAAAAAACCGCAACGAAAGCAAGATAGAGCAGCACTGGTCCACCTGAACTTCTACTAACCAAGAAAAACCAATCCAAAATACGGTCTTTTAGACACCAAAGTAACGAGAGCAGGAAGAGAGAAAGGGGTTTAGATGATAATTTACTTCTAAAGAAGGTTTGAACGGTAAGTGTTAAAAATTTAAAATATGATCAATATTTCAATCAAACAGATACCACCAAAAAAGCCTCCAAATGTAAAAAGCTTTAAACCGTCCTATCAACAATCTCTCTTAATATGAGCTGTGGATGCTTAATGACAGATAGTGGCCCGCAGCCGTGTGAATGCGAGTTAGGTGGCAATTTTACAACAGTCTAGAATTTCTTAAAACTAACGGCAGTCACAAAGCGATTCATTTTTAAACAAATTGCATACTTTCAGGTGCGAACTTTCTGAAACAAGAGCAAAGGCTCAGAAGATAAGCTTTTAAGCAAACCCCACTTAAAGTCATAAAGTTTTATTCAATTCCAAATGCAACGTTACACTCTTTAGAAAAAGAAATGCATTTACTGGTGTACGTGTGTATGCACTCACGACGCTTCATTGCTGCTGGTTCATGCTTTAGCTAAAGAGCGCCTAGAAGTATGCAATATACAATACAATACCATCTCCTGACGTGTTAATAATCGGCACTACTTCAAAGAATCACTCAGGCTAGGACTAGGATAAATATATTATAAAAAGACGTATTATCTCACGTAGCAAACGTTCTTCTCAATGAAATTACATACTTTCAGGCGCAAAATGCAAAAATTTCTCTCAAACCAATTTAAAAAACTACCTCTTCGAAGCACCAGTATACCATCCCAATAGGTTATAGATTCTGTTTCACCGGCCTAGCACTTTCGGGCACCTCCGTTGGGCACGGTATCTTCAACCACTGTTCACACTTCTTCTTGGACGTTTCGATCTGTTCCCACGGTACTTCGTCCCGCGTCATCCAATCGAACCGCCGATCGTAGTACAGATCGTAGTGCGGACCGGAGGTAGGAAACAGTTCCCGCTCGTTTTCCGACATCGCGTCCAGCATGCGCCACATCCCGGACATGGAATCCGTTTCCAGCCCACAGAACGATTCTTCCGACACGATCGCCCGGACACGGCCTTTCTTGCGCTGCTGCAGCAACTGTTGCTGTTCGCGACGTTTCTTCTCCTCCTGGTGATGCTGCAGATCGCACTTGCGCAGCATCTCGTCTATGAACGACCGGAACTTGGGACTGAAATCGGTGGCCGTCTGCATATCCGGACAACCGGCACAGGAATCGCTCGGACCCGGTTCCACCTGTACCGCATCTTCCGGCTTCCGGAGCCGGTTTGCACCCATCAGCTCATCGTAAGCGTTCCGGAACTCGGGTGTAAATTGATTCATCAGCAGCAACTCATCGGTTTCGTCCACTCCGGGTTTCTGGGAAAGGTAAACACACGGTTAAGCACTTCCGAGTTCAGTGTGCATAGAGCAACAACGAACCTTTTTCCGCTGATCCAACAGTATGTACGATTCGTCCAGATCGGAGAACGGGTCGGACAGGGCACTGCATTCGGACGAATCCTCATCCTGTGGCCGGTTACTGCGCGGAGGCATCTCCGACGCGGACAGCGGACGCAATATTTGGAAGATGTTTTCCGCAAACTGTTGGCGTACATCCGGATCTTCGCTCGTGATCGGATAATCGTCCATTCCGGTGCACTGGAACCGTACGTTTGCCGATGTGCCGGTGTGCCGATGCTAACTGGACCCAGTTTTGTGCCAGCCAGCCTTCGGGGGGTGCACCGGCATGTTGTTGGATCGATAGGCATCGTTGACCCCGCAAAGGGAACGGAGGGATAGCTGTGCCGAATTCCTGAAGCATCGCGAAATGATAAACTTGACATTCCCCTTGCACTACATTTCAGCACGCGTTGTGCACGCGCCCCGTTGGCCATTTTGCTCGTGCCCATTGTGCCCTAGGTGCTCGTTTATTGCCAATCAAACAAAGAATCACCGGCAAAGCGGACCACCGTATAGGGTTACGGTCGTGTTGCGCTGAAAGGTGATGAGTAGATAGTTTTTCCTTCTCCAGCTGGTAGGTTTCGGGTGCCGTTTGGGGTTGTACGGACGAGTGACAACCTACGACAACACGATATCCCACTCCACGCGTACGCTTTTGGTGTGGGAAACCGTTGGCCCGGTATGGTATCATTTTCTTTCCTCATTATTAAGTCGTTGACACGCGAAACGAGCGATTCTGGAGGAGAAAGGAGGTTTCCTTTCTGTTTGGTTGTATTTGCTGAGTAAACTGAACTGTTGTGATCACCAGTTTACTAAATATTCGTGTAGTTTTAAAACCTCCCTCTCGTTCTCTCTCTCTCTTTCCCTTTCTCTTCTGGGCATAACGACATCCTAGGCATTTCTGACTTACTAGACTTAAAAATACCACTTTGTTGGACAGTCCGTCCTCACTACGAGGATAAGTTTTATAACTTATTCTATTTTTTAGGATAATGGAGGAGCCGCTACAATGACGAGCTCTTCGAGCTATAGGATAATCTCACCACCGTGCAGCGAATTAGACCCGCCAGGCTCCGGTGGGCTGGTCATGCCATGAGAATGAGACCGGACGACCCAGCTCGTTAAGTCCTTTTAACGGGTCCTTTTTTTCCTGTCCACGTGGACAAAAGAGGCGTAGTAGACTCAAACTGGTATGGAATGATGGCGTTTTAGCGTCCACCAGAAGGGCCGGGATTCTATGAGCTTTGGATGAAAACAAAAACTTACAGAAACGTTTGATGTGATTTCTGATAGCTTTTCGAATTGTATTGTGCACCGTACCGAACAATAAACGCTGGTTGGAAGCTTTCGTAATTAGACTCCATCTACGGTTGAATCTAACAGGAGTTAGAAACACCTGAAATGTTAATTTGCTAACTCAGCTCAAATGCTAAAAACAAATACGGTAAACATTTGCTCAAACAATTGAATATTTTGAAGGGTGTTAAATTGTTTTGAATAGCAAAATCATTATACTTCACGGTACGCAACGCTTGTTACATCTTCAACACCGCTTTGAAAAGCTTCATGTATCGTTTATGTTTGTGTTTAAAAAATCAGGTTCTACGCTGAAAAATTTCGGTTTACGTAGCAAAATAGCCAAGCGTTCTATAGTTGCAAATTTTACCATGGCAAAGATCGCTGCCTCAATACATCTTTTGTTTTTCAAGATTTTAACCTGCTCTTGAGCAGCATCAAAGCTTCGTACTGAAAACTGTGGCTCAGTAATTTGTATAGAGGACTGAAGTCTTCCCAAAAATAAATAATTCGATTTTTCGTACTTCTTTAAGAAAAAACGTACAACTTGGAGGCAAGTTAAAAAGACCGTGGAACTTGATGGAACTATGAAGCTTTACTACTTGCACTCGGAATTCAATGGAACTATCGGGCTTATTTATAAACCATGCATTGTGTTCATCCGAACTATGCGGCCTATTAAGAAGCAGGCGGTACTTCATAGAACTTTATGCCCATGTAAGAGTGAAAGATGGCCCTTCAAGTTGTTTGTTTAGAGCATTATCTCAATAGGACTTTGCTATCTGCCATGCGTCGTCAGAAAAACATTGTGTGGAAAGATGTGTTGAAAGTGTGTGAAAAAATTGGGAAAATTTTATATAAAGCGCAATTAAATTATGCGTAAAATATTTGAGAACGAAGACGACTGCGAGATAATCGATATTCCTATCGATACATCCGACAATTCTAGTTCGGAAGATGATCACCAGATTCAAAATCCCGAAACAGATGCCTTGCATGAAAATGAATAGCACATAAAAACTTTCTTTAGCAGCTCGATTTACGAAAGCTGCTTAAGGCCCGGTTAAAAGTACGAGGAACTATGACGCTGCTTATCTACTGCAAAACATGTATTAGATCAGCGATCTTTAGCGTGCTGAAATTGTGGCTGCTTAAGGCAATTTGGCTATTTGGGTTAACTAGGATAAACATCACCCTTGTTTCGCTTTTTCTTCTGTCTTTAGATGATGCGCATAGCAATTGTATGAACTAGAACTGTAATTAGAGTTCGCCAAATGCATGACAAGTTAGAGAAATCTTAAAATCTATTCATTACCATTAGGATCGTCCGTCTTTCTTAAATCGTAGCCTAAGAGTTCCATAATGCTCTTAACAAGTACCGTAGAGCGTATCGAGCACTGTACAGCTTCTACTAACGAGCTACACAGTTCCACTGAATATTGTGCATGTATACAGAATCTTCAATGTTCTATCAAATACTGCTGTATTCACTTATATCTTCAAAGATAATTAGTGACTCAATTTTTACTTCAGTTCAGAGTTTTATTTCAGGTTATTTGTGTTTCGTGTGTGTTGTGTATTTGCATCGCTCCTGGGCAGCCTGCACGTCCCACGTTCGTTTTGTTACTTGGGTTTGTTGCTTGGGAGCGGCCCAACTGACATTTCGTTGCAAAGCCAAGATTTGCGCATTGTTTGTGTTTCCGCGAAACATGACAAACCGCGTTCGTTCCTGCTTGCCGCCGATTTTTTTCAAAATAAAAGCAAGTGGTGGTGTAGAGCTTGTGGTATGCGTTTCTTTCCTTTTCCTTATCAAAACAAGATTTGTGAAATAATGTCGTTCTGTTTACACGTTGTAGATGCAAAATGGCACACGTTCTCCATGAGCTCGACGATGCACAACCCTCGACCAGCATTCCCAAAACGGTTTGCCCGGTGTGCGATAAATGGATCCCGAAGGCCGAGATCGAACAGCACGTAGATGATTGTCTTAACCAGAGTGAACACGCCGAAGAACAACCGACATCCAGCACCGTAAATGACGGCACCACAAGTTCCAAAACACCGACCACCGAAACAACACGCACGCGGCAACCTGTTGACGGGAAAGCGAGACGCAACTTTAGCATTTTTGAACGCAGCCCAAAACCAGCTAAGCGGGCACGCAACGACGATGCATCACCCCACCCACCTAACCACACAGTATCGAGCGCCGTAATAGACATACATTCCGACGGTGAAGAAGAGCAAACGGCTGCAGAGCAGCAAAGCGCGAAGAAGTCGAGAACCGCTCCGACGCAGACAAAAGCACCACCCCAAAGCAAACAACCGTTACCACCACTCGCCGAGCTGATGCGCCCAACGGAAATCGAACACTACGTCGGGCAGGATCAAATAATCGGCCGGAACACAATCCTTCGCAAACTGCTCGATAGCGGCACCATACCGAGCCTGATACTGTGGGGCCCGCCGGGCTGTGGTAAAACGACACTGGCGAACATTATTGCCGGTCGCTGCAAGCGCGATACAGCCACGTTACGATTTGTGAAGCTTTCCGCCACGATGGCGGGTGTGGCAGAGGTGAAGGAGGTGGTAAAGGCCGCCAAAGCCGATCTCAAGTACAACCGGCGTACGATGCTGTTTATGGACGAGATACATCGGTTTAACAAGCTGCAGCAGGACATCTTTCTGCCGCACGTAGAATCCGGCACGATCACGCTGATCGGTGCGACGACGGAAAATCCATCGTTCAGCCTTAACTCGGCCCTGCTCAGCCGGTGCCGGGTGATCGTGCTGGAGAAGCATACGGTGGACAGCATGATGCAGATACTGACCCGTGCGCTGCCCGAGTACGAAACCGTCATGGTACCGGAGTGCGTGAACAATAATGTGGATAAGGTGCCCGACTTTAGCAAGCTGCCGTTCATCCCACGGTAAGAAGGTTTGGAAGGGTTGGGGGGTATGGTTGGCAATAATGCTTGTGAAACGCTTTTCAGCACGATAATCCACGAGGAAACGGTGCGCTGGCTCGCGGAAACCTGCGACGGAGATGCCCGTATCGGACTGAACAGTTTGCAGCTAGCTCTGTCCGGTGGTGCTGCCGAACCGTTGAACGGCAGTAACGCTTACGATCCACCGAAAACCGTCACGCTGCAGGACGTCCGCGAGGGTATAAAGAAATCGCACCTACTGTACGATCGTAAAGGCGACCAACACTACGACATCGTATCCGCCCTGCACAAATCCATCCGCGCTTCGGACGATAATGCGGCCCTGTACTGGGCGACGCGTATGATCGCGTCCGGCGAAGATCCACGCTACATCTGCCGCCGGATGATACGCATGGCGAGCGAGGACATCGGTCTGGCGGACACGAATGCGCTGCAGGTAGCGACCGCAACGCTGACCGCCGTGCAGTCGGTCGGTTTGCCGGAAGCGGACTGCATCATTGCGCACTGTGCCGTCTACCTGGCCCGCGCACCGAAAAGCCGCCAACTGTACGATGCGTACCGTCGCTGCCGGGTGTCGATCGACGAATGGCGGCGAGGGCCGATGCCGGCCGTGCCGCTCCATCTGCGCAATGCACCGACGAAGCTGATGAAGGATCTGCAGTACGGTGCGGGTTACAACTTGCTGCACAAGGATCAGTCCGGCTTGAGCTACATGCCGGAAGGATTGGAGGACGAGAACTACTTTTCGGAATAGGAAGAGCGGCAGTGGCATTGAAGAATGAGTAAATAAACCGAGTTTTCCTTCTTAATCGACGCCTTTTTATTCAAGTAACAGGATTCCAATATGAGTTCAAGGTACGACATCAACGATGTCACTCAGCCACCTTTCCGCTAGCCAGGCAGGACACGACTGACAACAACCAATCATCCCAATCTGTTGCATTCCTACGTACGGGTAAAATCAAGTCAAGGAAGCCGGGAATAGGAAAACAGACCCCCGAGGTTGCTGCCTACTGTCCAGGAAGAAGGTTCCGCCTTTTCCCCCTCTCATTGCCTTTTGGGAATGTCCCCCCGCCCTAGTAAGGAGCAAATAAAATAAAGTGAAAATCATCAGACTTGATCTCTCAGAGAAGTGATGTTTGTTGAATAGAAACAACATTTCAGGATGGAGACAATCTGAACCCATGCTATCATTATATCTCAACAAAATTATACTATTATTTCATCAAATTCCATATGGAAGTACTTTCGTTCAAGCTAACTCTGATAGTTACCTTGCCGGGTGTCACCAAGCCAATCCCCTCGCATGTTTAACCGGAAACCGAGGATGACAGGAGAGTTTTCCAAACACCAACTGCAATAAAAACAGATATAAACAAAAATATAATTTACAATCGGTGTTATGGATTTTTGTATTAGAGTAGAAGAACTGGAGCGCATCAGTGTTAAGCATAGTTTGTAGAATCAACGGAATTCATATAATAAGAGAAGGAAGATTTTTTGTTCATCATTTCATGCGTTGCTAGGTTACATGCCCGTAGGTATTAATGGGACATTACTGGAATGACACTCACCGTTGAAGGCTATTCCTATCAATTGGGATGTCAACACTGGTTTGTTGGAAGATTCGATCAGCAGGTGCCTGGTAAAGATAAATAGAAAGCAATTGGTTAGCGCGTATTATCGAAAAAAATTGCTTTAAAAAGCATTAAATTCCATCTTATTTTCGTCAGAGTGGTGCATGACAAATATGAATCATTAGTGGTTCATTTAATAGGTTAGGTCATAATCATCATTTAGAAAAAAAAACACATTCGCATTCAATCAATTTTAATGCAGGACATACTTACACAATCGAAGCAGCAGTAGATCAACGGGAAACTCGTTAGGGACGATTAGGAAGAACCCCTTTTTCCATCCAACCATCTTCTACCTTTTTTACCCAAGCCATGAGGGAAAGCAACCTGAAATGAGAAATAAGATATTATTTACTAAAGTTCCAACGTTCGGGACAAGTATAAATCGCCCTTTATGGGATACATGTTCAGTTAGTAGTGCATGTTATCGATAAATATCATTATAACATCAAATGAAATTAAGGATTTTTTTCATCATTAAAAACACTCTCTGGTACAATTTTACTTTTGATAAATATATTCATTCAATCTTACCTTTTGTAGGAGGACGGTTCAAGTTATGTCGAGTCGGGACATTGTGGAATGAGGGCCAACGGTTTCCATTCATCTGCAAAAAATAAAAGAAGCGATTGGTGTTAGCGTATTATCGAGAACGTTTGCTATTCGTAATTAAGTCAGAGTGGTGCATGACAATTTGGAAACATGAGAGCTTCATTTAATGGGTTTGGTGGTCATAATCATCATTTAAGACATGGTAAGTCGATTCAGTCTTAGCAGCGCGTTTGCAACCGCTCGTGACATGTGGCGACTCACTGGGAGCCGAGAGCGAGAAAAAGATTTGTTACGCTAGCGAGGTCCATAACTCCTCTTTGCTAATTGTTTAGCAAAATTCACCATATGCATCTCCTCAGATAAGCTAGAAGGAGTGAAGAAGAGTGGGACTATGGCAAAATTCGAAGCAGCGCTGAAAACGCATGGTTAGGGAAACATAACCTAACAAACCGTAGCGTTCGTACACGCACTCTTATTATGGAAATTTCGACATTTTCGGTCATCCCATATCGGAATGGTTCGTTCCAAGCTTAACCAGCAGCATTGAATTTGATTTAATCAGCAAATAGGTTAACTTACCCATGATAGCTACATGTGCGGTGGCATACCACGCGACTCAGCCACGACCAAGACGACGATTGCCGCCAATATCGGAATTTCAACGCATGATTTCAGTAAATTTATACACACTCAGAACGTACTGGTCAATCCGGATTAATACTTATGTAAACTACACAAACATATATTAATTTGTTCATCGCTGTAAGGACAACTTTTCTTTGATTTACGACAAATTCAACCTTCCACTTCGAGCGCACGTTCAGAAAGAATTTACCTAAATCGTTGACAACCCTTCCAAACCGGTGCGGGAAACGAATCCGAAGCAAGGTGTATGTATTTAGAAGGTGGATTTTTATCGATTTGACAGGGCGACATTTTAGTCGAGTTATGTCAGAGTTTGTTTACAAAATCATATGGTATGGGGAACAAACATGAACAAACAGCCTCGATTCTCAATCCCTTGAGCAATTTCGCTGATTTATGGGTGTTCTTCGCATATCAAATGTTGTTCCACAGAAGATTGACGATATTTGGTTGCATTTTTCGTCAAAAAATCGCAAGCGATACCACCACCGGCGCCTCCTCCGACGCTGCCATCACTCTTCTCAATACCCTTCCCCTCGATCACCTCGGAACTGTTATGTCAGGTCGAGAAATGTCAATTTGCTCTAAACAACTCTACCTTCTATATCTACATACCTTGATCCGAAGCCGAAAAGGTGCCGAAGATAGCCGAGCATGTGTCAACGGTTTCGAAATCGAAAATGAACTCTGCGCAGCTCTCGAAATAGCGGAAAGATATTCAAAAATGCAATGAAATGTAAAAATGTACATTTAATACAACGGATAGTTAAAAACAAATTATTTTACTGTTTTTTTACACCCATTCGTGGCAGCGGTTCACTGCTCATTTTCTGTAAAGAGTACTAAAACGTTATTTTAGCACACAAAGCAATGTTCTAAAACAGAATTCGAACGTGTCAAACGCGTTTACAGCACCAAGTTCCGTACTCAAAAATTAATTTTTCTATCAAGCATTTACGGGTTTTTATAACTTTCTAGCGTTTTAATTTGTTGTTAAAAATTTTGAAAATATTCCTATTGGTCTTGTGCCACTAGCCTTGTTACTTGCACAATTTCTCACACAAAGGTTAATGATGCGATTGCGTTATTCACGTTGACCTCAGCACCCACCCACTGTACTGCGAGACGACGAAGAAGAAAACTGCTTTTTGTTGTTTTCCACTGAATTCACTCGCGACTGTTCGCATTTTTGGAAAACGCAGGCTCACTGGTCGATTCTCCCCCTCGGGTGCTACCGTGCGTGCACAAGATATTCGTGAAGTAGAACCGTGAAGCCCAGACCCGGAGAGGCACCGGGAATCGTTCAAGCTCACTGGTAAAGGTGAAAGCAAAATCCGCACGAAACCGTTCTGTTCGGTCAGGAAAAGGAAAGGGCGAGATACGTGCGGGTGCGTGTGTGAGAACAAAACTTCCCTGTTTTGTAGCTCCACCGATCGAAGCAGCCAGTTGTGAACGAGAGGGTCCGAGTGTGCGTTTTTATTTGGTGTTCGCCGTTCCTTTTGCCTGGTGGTTAAGAAAAAGTAGGGCTCGAACACGTTCCCACAGGGCCGAAACTCGCACCTCCGTTTTCCGTGTACAGGTATCCCTTCACTCCTTTTCTTGTGCGGGCGTGTACATGTGTGTGTGTGCTTATATTTAAAGTATTTTTGTGCGTGAAAATTTAGCTCCCACTTTCGCTACCACCGGACGTAGCAGAAGAACGTCTCCAATCTGAAAGGAACCGCACAGGAAATTGGTCAGTGTGTGTCGGAACACGGATCATTCGGTACAAAAAAAAACCCCGTTACCAAACACATACACACACACACAGACATACCCATCACTAGGGGACAACCCCCTACCCATCAGTAGGAGTAATGCGAGGTGGGGCGAGGTCTTCTCCGTGAGGAAGAATGTTTTTTTTTCTCCCGTCGCTCCACTCTACTACCAAAAACCATTACGTCTGTGTGTGTGTGTGTGTGTGTGTCAGTGCGCGCGCGCCCCCTTTGTGTGTGTGTTCGGTTTAGTGTCGCATATCGGAACCGGAAAAAGGAAACGTTGGACACACAGGTGTAGATGGGGTTGACGGTAGCAACGGGAAGAAACGGGAGGATTTGGCAGAGACGGCACATAATGCACGGCGCACCAAAGTGTGTTAAAGCAAAAAAAAAGAAAAAAAAAGGTGCATCTTTGTATTTATTCCGCTGCAAAAGTACGCGGCGAATGCAGAATTTCCGTCTCCTGTAGTCGCTGCACTCACGGAGGCGAATATTACACCGTAGGCTGTAGAAAACAAGAGCCTCCAGAGCTTGCTTAGAGTCTCAAAACTGAGTTTGGATGTATCAATGCGTTGATAGCACTAATGGCAAAATTAAATAACAAAAAATGCTGAGAACTAAATCGGAATCCTACGTTCCTACTTATTTACGTAGGATAACATAACGAACAATTTATCGTACGGTACTGCAAGGAGATTTAGAGTTAGTATTTTTGTTGAAGATATAGCTAGAACACATGAGGCAAATCATTAGAAAAGGACTATAGTGGCGGTGCTAAATCGTACATCGTTTCTTATTTTGTTGCTGGTTTCTTTATCGTCAACTTAACGCCCAATTGTAATACGATTACATAATATGGCTTACACAATTTAAATTAATTTTAATTTAAAAAAAATCATTTGCGAGGCAATCGTAAAACAGATTCTTAACAGGGACAATTTTTATGCAGCTCTTATTTTGCTTTATTCTTTAGTATTAAAATTTAGATCTTTATTTAAATTTTTCCGCACCAAAAACAATGTCCTAGATTTATTTGAAGGTCGATGTTTTCAGACACCTAGTTATTAGAGCTATAGTTTGTTATTAGAGTACTATATTTTAATGTAAATCAACACCATGCTTAAGGATTCAAATCTTGCAACGACCGGTTCAGCTTCGATTGCTTGGCTGTCAGTCCTGGTTTTGAAGGTGATATTTCTACCAAGAAGTTTGTGTTTTCTATTTAAAAACTGTTCAAAATAGCACTCAAAAATTAAATCGATTCCATTGGTCTGTTGATAGCGGAACCATCCGTTCCGTGTGTTCTTTCCCGTTTGAAAGAGATACATCACACTTTCCTTGAAGGATTATTACTCCCACAAGGCTGATTAAACAATCGTCTCTCTTCTTTTCCTCCCCGAAACCCGCTTTTCCCACGGTTGGCAGTGCAGATCTGAGCGTCGAAAAGCCAATCACCGCGCGCGCCATCATCAGCACGTTATGAAGTTCGAAAACAAACAACAGGAAAAAGACGATTTTTAAGCGAAAATCAAAGTGCTCTGCCGCGAACGAAAGCAGTTGTTACCGTGGTTACCGAAGTGCACCGTAAAAAAAAGTGGAAAAAAGAAAAATCGAAATTTTCCTCTCTGCGAAAGTGTTGCTCTCCATGAGTGTGTTCTGTGTGCGATTGTTGGAAAAGTGAAGTAAAAATTCAATCGATTCGAATCCGAAGTATAAAGAGAAGCAATAGAAAATAACAAGTGAAGTGTTTGTGTGTGTCACTGCGGGCATGTGCGACCAATGATAACGACAAGTGTTGAAAATTAACGTCTCAAGTTTTCTTCGCGTGAATAATTTGCACCATCCTAGATCTGCCTCGGGAATGTTTCGACGGATCTGGCGATAGATTAGCTGCTGCTGAAGAATTTCAAAAATTGATTTGCCACACCACCGTCCAAAGGATTTCCGGCTTTATTTTTGTTTTTCCCGAACCTTCAACCAAGTTCCGAATTTGTCCCCGCTCGCTTCCCCTACGATCAGCATAACGGCTCTCCGCAGTGATCAGTTCAGGTAGGTTGACAATTTATTTGATATTGATCAGATTTTCAACTAATGAGAAAAATGGTCGTCGTCCTACTTTTGACCATTTTGTTGTATGAATTTAAAATATTCTAATAAAATTTTTGGTGATGAGCAAAGTTTGAGGGTTGCCTACCCTAAAGCCAATTATCTGGATAGCGTCACAAATTCACAAAAATGGGTAGTTATCCTTCGCTACAACCCCTTTGCGGTTTTGGTCAGCTTCGGAGGTCCTTTAATCCGCTCATTATCCCAACTATTCTAGTGAACGTATTGGTTTCATCAATTTTCCTCAATATGGAAAAGCCTACCAAGTATTGGAGCGGCCCGGTGGTAGATGCGACAGCCTCACCGGTTTTCACACGGCAGGACCGGAACAAATCCCATCTGGGGCCGTTCCTCCGTAGTGAGGACTGACTATCCAACTATATTTTATCAAAAAGTCTAGTAAACCAGAAATGGCAGGTTTGATCTATAGGAGGTCGATAGGCCAAGAAAGAAGAAGTGAAGCTTGCTTTGCACAAGTCGAGGAGCGACCTTAAAAACTTATCGGGTTGGGTCATCCGGAAGATCCATTCCCATGGCATGATCTTCCTGACGTGACTAAGAGCATTTCGTAAATTTTTTGACAGACTCCAGGTTGTCATTGAGACAGGTTTCTCTGAGGGAGACTGTAGTTTCGTCAGGCTGCGGTTCGAGCTATTCGCATTTCATTCCAGCTAGGTGAAGCTTTAGACGTCTTCAAAGAGCCTTCAGTTAAACAGAAGAGCTACAAACAATGATGTCACCGTCGTATGCCAGGATCATAATAAATCTGTAGTCTAAATTCTCCGAATGTCTGATAGCTCTTTCTAGCTTAAGATCTATGAGTAGACAGCTCATCCTATCATCCTTGCACAGGGCTTGGTGTTAGCAGGGTTCGGAGAGCTACAAGATCGCGTATGAAATTCCCATTCGAACCTTCTTTCATATGCAAGACTACTGAGAGAGCTTTCAAATATCGCTTCAACGACTGGAAATGGTCTATCTTGTAATGTTTTAGAATACTGTAGGCTGTAACGATCTTAAGATTTTTAAACGCTTTCTTTTCTATGGTCTGTATGGTTTTGGTTAACCTGTGATATATTTAATTGATGTGCACGATTTAAAGTTACGATCGTTACCTATATATCTGGTGTGGTCCCAATATCATCAAGATCAACCAGATGATTGATCTTCTTGTTGACGGTGAGATGTGTCATTCGCTTCACATATGTAGGTCAATTTGCAAATACAAAAAAGGCATCACCAAATAAATGATAACTGCAAATATTTGCTCGCTTTGTAAAGCCAACCACCACCGTAATCAAGCTTCGACTAGGTTATAATTGGGCGTGTTCGGAAAAAAAGATTCAATTAACCAACCAACACAACCAACCTTGGACTTCCCTCGCATGTGTATGACAAATGATTTATAAATGAAAATAATTCATCAAACCCAAAATCCCGCCCCTCCGTTGTCGTATTTGCATCGAAACACTGTTTGTGTTGTGTTTTGCAACGGAGCATCCAACCATGTGCATTTCAACAAGACTTACCTTCAGGGCTGGCACGTTCTTATCAGTTGGCAATTGATTATTCGAGTGGTTTCAACAAAAAAACATATCATTACATTAAAAAACATATCTGCCAAAGGGAGGAGGATCGATTAATGTGGCAATTTGTCTTTTACTTCAGACACGCTCCTTTTTTGTTTGGTTTGCTTCGTCTGCATGCGTATGCTTGTCCAGAATGACAGTCTACCGATGATGTTGTGGCCGTTGAATGGTGCAGTTTGTTGTGGTTGTTTAGGGTTGTGCAGGCATCTTATCTCGGACGATCATCAACGAGTGGCGGTCTAAGGGATTGGGAACTGGTCATTGACTTGCGCAGTCTTTGCTTGCCTGCTTTATTTACGTTTTTTTTCTTATCTTGTGGATTAAAGCAAATTGTTTTCGTTTTGGATGATGTTATGACTTTTGAACGGTGTTATGACTATGTGTGACCGGCGTTTTGATATTTAAACATATTTTTATCTGCCATATTTTGGAATTATTGTTTATTATGCGTAATTTGATTTTATTATGTTTTTAAATCAAAATCTTTTGTGACACCTTTGTGATATTTTTTTTAATTATGATGTTTTATCTTCCACTCGTAAATGCTATAAAATGGAACCGTCTGTTAAAAATGACAACATTTCAATCTTTTATCGAATTCGGCTGTTTGTTAATCGATTTTTACCATGATTTTACGTACAACTGGAACTGGTTCAAAATTAATAAAATATACCAGAAAATGTGGTTGACTGATGGGTTGGGGCGGTCCAGTGTCCGAGACGATAACGGCGCCGGTCTTCACACGGCAGGACCGGAGTTTCAATTCCCATCCAGACCGCCTTCCCGTACGTAGGACTGACTACTTTACTACGGATAAAATTAAGTCACAGAAATCCAAAAATGGTAGGCCGAGACCCCTCGAGGTTGTAGTGCCAAAGAAGAAGAAGAAGAAGATTGGTTGGTACGTTGGTATTTTGTTTGAACGGTCTTCAAATCTTTGCAACTGCTGTCTGTGATTCCAGATTCTGATTTTCTCTTTTTTTATCTTCAACTTTGCCGGAATAGCCTCTTCTTTAATGGCCTGTTCTGCAATCCAAGTATTTTAATGGCAGACGCTTATCTGCGATTTAAATTACACAAAGCCGAATAATCAAGCCTAGTGTATGAAGGGCATTGATTGGTCAAGATTTAAATCCATAACAAGCATGTTGTTGGTGCATACTATCGCCTTGTGTGTTTGGGGAGTTCCATAACATTTAGATTTGATGTTAGAATTTCAACGGTGTAGAGTGGACCGAGTGGAATTCGATACTTTGTTGCACCGTTTAAAAGGCTAAAGCTGATAGCTACTCGGCTATCAAAAATCCCTTTCTAGAATTTAGAATTTCCAACTTAAATCAGTTAACATTTTCCTTTTTTTTAATTAAGCTTCAGTATTTTTTCCAATATTTTGAAACATTGCACAACTTGTGCAATTTTAATTTCATAAAAGATGAATATGAAAATGTTAAAATTTAAATTTTATAACGTAAAATATACCTTCCTTACATCTTACCAGTTGGAATGTCTGCGATAATCAATATTCTACTTACCTGCCTTGTACTCTGAACCAGGTACCATCGATAATCGTTGTCGAAGATTAAAAATTTTCCACTCGTCCATTTTTCCGATCCATTACACCGGTTCGGCAACGTTTCTCATTTTGAAAAACAGGGGTTTTTGTGTGTGCGTGTGTATCGCCTCGCAATTATGCGTTAAAATAGCACAACCTCTATAAACAATCCTGTGCCACACGTGTACGGCCGTGGTCGGTGGCAAACGGTCGAGAAGTTAAGTTAGTCTATAAGGGGCGTAAAACCACAGGGGCGGCTTTCCACCATTCTTAACCTCGGTCACCCGGTTTTCCCAAATATCCCTAAATCACCAAACGAACAGGTTCCGCGGTTGTTTTTGCTTGAGTCAAAAATTTTGTGCAAGGCCGTTCGCTGATTCGCGCGTCTCGTTGCGTTTTTTTTTGGGGTTGTTGGTTTGCCTGTTTTTGCCCGTTGAGAGGAGTTCAAGTGCCGTAGACTAATTTTGATCTCTAAAACGAGCATTACATGTGATGAGAAGCTGGTATTTCAGCCGTACACTGCTCTCATCCACTCTATCCCAGTGTTGGGGATCGTTTATGTAATAGGGGATGATTACGCCGAGAGTGGTGTGGGAATCATCGTGAAGCTGGGGTTTTTTTTTATTACAATAAGAAATAGAGCTAGCTTATCGACTGTACTATTGTGCAACATATGATGGTTTAATTTAGTTATTTTGCAAAGTTGCTCCAATTTTATGCCAATCATTTTGATGTATATCTAAAATTCCAAAGTTTTTTTTTTGACAGATGTCAAAAGTCGGGGAACATTTGTCAGGCTAAGAATTTAATCAAATTAGACAAATCTCTTTAGTGTTTTCTATAAGAAATCTCTTAAAAATAAACTAAAGTAGAATAAATGAATAGCTAAAATATGTACCCTCTCCTGCATACAATATGTCAGTTACGATACTAAAATTTTTGACATCTGTCAAAATTAAAATGAAATAAGGAATATTTTTTTAATTTAATTTTTTAATTTAATCTCGTCTCGTTTGATGATAAATTGTTGGTCAATCAAATTATATGGTTGTTTATTTATTAAAAAGAAAAGTCATCTCTTCATTATATCCGCCCCCCTTTTCTACATAATTTCCTCTTGAATAAAAAAAAAATTCCTTCATGTGTGAAAAATAAATTTCCTTTCCCCTGATCAAGCGCCGTAATAGATGCAACACCTCCCATTATCAATGTGCGGTGATTGCTTTTTTGATGGATTGTAGATTAAACGTCACCTTAAAACGTGTCAAATTTAAAACTACAGCACGCTAAATGATAAGCTGTAGCATTAGTAGGATGGAATGCCATTGTCATCGTGATCAAACCAGATCGACTGATTTCCTTCGAAACCATATTTTCGTGTTACGAGTCGAAAGTGTGGAGAAGAAAATTTTGGAGAAACATTCCACCACACACAATTGCCTCTCTCGTCGGCGGATGTGTGCAATTTTGTGCGCTTTCATTCCGAAGTTTTCCACCGGCGGCTTTTCTTTTTGCCCCGCTTCTTGTGTCACCCCACCATCGCGCATTCCATTGCCCTTTTTCCGGGCGGTCGTTGTGTGTTTTGGAATTTGATGTCTGTTGATTTCTTAAACGGTGCGTTTTTTTTATTGTGCATTTGTTGTCCCGTTTTGGTGTCGGTTTTGCCAATGTTTAAGGGTTTTATGTTTTTGTTTAAGTGTGTATCTAATTTATTTGTGCTCTTTTGACGATTTATTATGTTTATCTTTTACTTTTACATTTTTGCGACGACACGCTTGCCAGAGAAATGTGACTTTTGCGTGTGTGATATCGGCGGTCAGGTCCACTGTGATATCGGAGGGAACGCGTCAATGGTGTGGGATACTTGTGGTGCCGTGTCTATGGAGCCATTTTTGCATGACTACAAGTTTAATTCGTCTAATCGTTGGCGTGATGGTAAAACGAAACCTAACGAGTTCCTTCCGAGGTAGGGGACAAGGTCGTGACCGCTAGAAAGAACTTGTTTCCATCCGTTATGGCTATGTTTTAAATCAAATTAAGTACGGAAGCCGACGTGCTCCGTTCGTTGTGTTTTCTTTCCTGCACATTCTCTACCCAGTTTGACCTAGAACATTAAGGTTGTCTGTCTTTGATGTTTTGGATTAGTATAGGTTGCTTTTTTCAGGCGAAAGGAATGTGGTAAAACGATTGATTGAATTATTGAACTTTGGGAAAATAAAAATTAGATTATTTGAATGTCTTCGTTTGATTGGAATCACTTGAAGATTAAAAGATCGATTTAAACAAATAGCACTAATGTCATTCTTGGGAAAGCTAAATAACTAAACGTACTGACCGATCTCTTGATCTTTATCCTTATATAACTTTATCTTTAATCGTTACAATCGGATTGGTGTGTTCTGCGAACATCACTTTTCGCTGCGCATTAAGCTACGTACATATTTATTAAATATTGCATTACCTTTTTTAAAAAATCTTATTTTTTAATTTCTAACAGAGTGCCTCACTGCTTGAGCTAGATGAACTGTGAGTACAGAAGATGTAATCAAAACAGAATTTAACAAGGGGTACTCTGATGACTCTTCTCTTTTCGCATGTTAAAACAATGCTTACAGTCACAGATTATATTAACAATTCATTAAAGTAACAATTAAGTACTGTATCGTGTTTCAGTGTCTTAAAGGTAGACATCATATCCCGTCCGTTCTTGGAGCGTGTTCTACTTGTGTTCCTTCATAGGTAGTAGAGCCAGTGATCCTCCAGCATTCTGGAGGAAATTCTTGTTTAAAATAAATTTGTATCTAATATTTCTTCCTTGTTCGACAAGGCGTTCAGGATTTCGCTAATTTGGGTACCTTCTCATTGTGGAATTCCCGGCAACGAGAAGGCAGACTCACTGGCCAAAACAGGCGTCCAACAAGGCGCCTTTTACGACCGTCCGATCTCGGCCCGAGAGTTTCTTCGCCTACCACAGCAACTTTTCCTGTCTCGCTGGCAGAGCATGTGGGAGGCAGATGATCTCGGGCGATTCCTTTTCTCGATCTCTCCGCAAGTGTCCCTGCGGCCTTGGTTCGGTGGGCTCTCTGTTGACCGGGCATTCATACGCATGATGTCTCGACTTATGTCGAATCATTTCGCGTTGAATGCTCATCTTCAGCGTATAACTCTGGCTCAGACGAAGGTGTGTGGCTGCGGTGACGGATTTCACGATGTGGATCACCTTCTGTGGTCCTGCGTGGAGTTTGAAACTGCAAGACCCTCCTTGTTAAGCGCAGTTGAGAGCATCGGCAGACGACCGGGTATAGAAATAAGAGAAGTGTTGGCAACTAGGGACCTCGCCTACATGAGGCTCATCTACCGATTCGCCAGAGACAACGGTCTCATCCTTTGATTCCGCATCCCTATTATCCTTCCAATCCACATCCGCCACTCCTTTTGTTATATGTTGTGTTGTCTTTGTGGTAAATGTTTTATGTTGTGCAATGTGTGATCTGTTGACGGAGCAATTACATTCGAGGGCAATTTTCTTACTGCCGTTAAAAGGAGGCAGGCTTGTGTGTTTTTTTTTTTGTCTGTAGTAGTGTGCTCCAAGTCAGTCCAGCTTTGGAACAGCGGGGTCGCCTGGGTTGGCGTTGGGCTCGGGAGTGGTCGGCGGGTACAGCCTCGTAAACAGTGGAGTCACTCCAGCTGTTGCGAGATGGAATCCGCCGATCTTTTTTGAGTTCGATGTTGACTTGGTTGATCACGGGCTGTGTCATTGCTGGGCTGCTTGGAGAACATTGCACGCAGAAAAATTCATGTTTGTACTGTGCAAATAACTGTGCTTGTTTGTTTCAGTCCAGACCCATAATAGACAACCGGACCAAACCAACCCCCTTCGAAGCCATAGCCACAGCAATAGAACCGGACCAAAAAATCTACAACACACACACACGCACAAACAATAGAAATGGACAACAACCACTCATCTTCACTACACAACCGAGCATGCCCGGGATATGGCAAATGACTAGGAGGAAATGCCTAGTCAATTTTCTTTCATTGTTTGTTTTCGCGAATTTAATTCACAGTCACCACACGCGGTGGTGACAATACGGCATCAGTCCGTAATAATAAATAAATAAATAAAAAATAAAATAATATTTCTTCTTAATAGTATATCGATCTACTATGATACGCCGGTCATTTAATGGCTTACTAGACTTATTGGTATCACGTAGTCGAATAGCCAGTGCTCACTACGGACGAACGGTCCGCATGGGAGTTAATCCTCGGTCCGGACGCTAGTCCTGCTAATAATGATAAATATTAATGTAATAAATTCTTGTTTATCATCAGAGACTGTTAATTTTTTTTTATGAAGAGTTCAGCTTTATTCTTTCTTTTGAACGCTTAAGTGGAAGCCCTTGAAGTTTGTTCTGGTCGATTTGCTCCAGTACACTCTCATGATTATTATGTTCAACCCGTCAATTGGACCGGGAACAAAAGTGGCAAGAGGTCACCGTGAATCGAATGAAGCGACGACTCACATACATGCAATTGAGCTAATTGACCTCGGGAATTAAAATGTCCAGCGCATGGGCAACTCCTTCGGCGCAAACTGTCTTCTTCTTCTGACTAAAAGGTTTGAAACGATGACTAATCGTGTGTTAATCATCTCATGTAAGATATGTTTTTTAGCTTTACTTTAATGCAATGGATAGTGGGTTAAGTTGATAATAATCAATAGGTCACGTGTCGCAAAATTGAAGTTACCCGTTTACGAGAATGTCAATTTCCATCTTAACCGTTTATGATGGAACAGATTTGGTTCTCTATCCGTGGATCTTTGTAGATACATTAGTGCATTCGACACACGATCTCTACCACCAACTAATGCCCCTATTGGACGTTTGTTTTGACCGTTTTGAAGTGCTCCACTTCAGGTTTGGTGTAATACGTGGTCGGTGTGAACATTGTTAATATACAACGAACAATCCGTTACGAGCGAGTTTGTGGACAATCAACAACCAAACCTTCCTATACCATCCTACATCTCTGCTACGTACCAAAATTCGCACAGCGTTTGATGATGCAACTTCATCCGGTCCTTTTCCGTCGTGTGTGTGTGTGTTGGGATGGGATATTCGGTTAGCTTTCCGGGCACGTACTTCGAGCTCAGGGTTAGCATAAAAACACCACAACACACTACACTGGGTCACCACGCATTTCGTCCGCTCAGCTGGAAGCAGGGAAGCTACGTCTGCAAAACTCATTTCATCCGTCCGGGTTTTTTTTGTCGCACCGTTTCTTGAGGAACTTTGTCAGTGTCAAGTTAATTCTCCATTTCGGTTGTGGGGACACCGGGATGTGTGCTGCTTCGGTATGGTGGGATACATATTTTATTCAATCTACCGAAGGCTCTGCAGTGTTGGGCAGCTACGATGTTCTCTCTCTATATCGCTACAGATACAGAAAGCAAAATCTTGTTAGAGGTTTAAAATGAAAACGTATGCCTTTTGTAAGTTTGTTAATGCTGTAAGCGGATTATTCTCTCGTTCTACCTTTTGTTTCAACATCCACACGGCCTGCAGCAAAAATACGTTTGTTTGAACTTCATTCCAGCTGACGGGTTTTTGTAGTTTAAAATTCAATTTTCTATCGAAATTAGTCTTCCGATATAGTGGTGTTATATTCCCGTAACATGTCAATCATGTTGCTGTGTGCCATATCTCTATGCTCCCCGAAACATGTGAGGTAAATGAGAAAATTCAATTTCCCGTCATCAAGCGCACCAAACTGTGATGTCGAGTGACGTCCGGGTATTAGTGACACTTGCTCATATGCACACCGTGTCAGGGTGCAGCAGTGCGGCCGTCCGAATCAACAGGTTCAATGGTTGCACTTTGCTTAAAGTTCGCCATTTACCAACCTGTCGAAAATTATACAACAAAAAATCCATATTCTCATCCAAAAATCCTTTAACACGTGCTCACTTACGCTCGCCAATGTTTTCGGTGAATTTATGCGCGATGGATGCATTTCACAGTGCAATCCCTAGACGGCTAAAGAAGTTCCTCATCGCTGCCCATTCCATCTCGTTGCGTCAGATGATGAAGAATTCCGACAGCTGCGTTGTGGTCCGGGTCTTCTGGGGAGGCTAGAATGGTTCCGCGTCGGTGTTTTCTTTATTTAGTTTTTTGCTTGTTGTCGGAATAAATAAATTTCCTTGATTGATGTGACGAGTAGATGAAAATGTGGAAGCACCGAGGTTGGGTGAAAAGTGAAATGAAATGGAGAAAAAAAAAGAGTTACGGCTGGCGGAATGCCATCCGGATGTGATGAACTCTGGTCCGGTCTGGTGAGGCTTTCGGTTTTCGTCGTTTTCTGCATGCCAATTGTGTTTGTTTAGACTGCATTTCTAGCTGGCCCAGTTTTGCCTTTCCTTCGTTGTCGTAATGTATTTTGATTGCATTTGTATGCTGTCGGAATGTAATAAATGAAGTAATAAAATTCTGAAAAAATGTTAATATACATTTTTACGATTATCTCATTCGTACCAGAAGTTCATCTAAAGACATCGCGGTGTTTTGATGGAATAATAATATTGCTTTTTGAGCAAGACACATTTGAGTGGTATTTCTATTTTCATGTTGACTCAATGAAGACGAAATTAGTTTTCTGATAAATTGTTATATATAGTCTATTCTTCTTCTTTCTTGGCCTAACGACCTCTTATAGGACATGCCTGCCTTTTCTGGCTTACTAGACTTATTGATTCCACATAGTTGGATAGTCAGTCCTCACTATGGGGGCACGGCCCAGAAGGGATTTGAACCCCGGTCCTATTGTGAGAAAGCCGGCGCCGCTGTCACATATACGGTCCATATTTAATCTCATATGACTAGCTATTTGATAGGACTTTAGATTAATACAACGTAAACAATTTCTATCATGGATTTTTAGAACTTACAAATAGTTTAGGACAACTTTTTTCACGGTTGATCCATGCTCCTTATTGATGATTATTTAATTAATAGACGTTTTCTTAGCCTTAAGTGAATATTTATTATATGGTATGTAGCCAATATTTGTTGGATGTCACCAAATATGAAACAAATAAAAAAGCGTAAGATTTAAAAAAAAATATTACTGCATTAATAGAAAAGACATAAAATAACTCGCTGATAAACCATCGGTCATAGTCGCTCATCCGAGCGTGGTATATACACAGGGAATGTAATTAATTTTTTTTGTTAAATGATAGTGAATAATGTTTGGTATTCCGAATGTGTTTGTTGATTTTGACCAGTCAGATCTTTTTTCTTTCCAACTCTGTCTGGTGACTAAGGCCCAATCACGATTAATCGTTGGATTCAATAGTACGAATATTCTGAGAAACACCGATCAAAGTGATCAAGCCTTTTCGATTTGAATCTACTATACTTGGAACACTTGATGTCACTCTTATCACGTGACGTGATTAGTCGCGTTTACAGCCTTGAACCTTGAACAGTAACTAAATTCCACCCTTGAAAGTTCAACTAAAGAGTTTTCGCTCACAGACACACTGGTTCTATACTTCTGATGTTTATATCATGTATCCAAACCTATGAAACAAGGCACTTCGTTTGTGTTCTTTTGTTTTCCTTTTCTTTTTCTTGGCTTAGCGACCTCTTCGGTCATATCTGCTATTTCTGGCTTACTGGACTTGATACGTAGTTTGGAATTGTCAGCCCTCACTACGGAGGGACGGTCTTGATGGAATTTGATCCCCGGTCCTGATGTATGAAGTCCGAGGCCGCCTTGCCTCTTCCACCGGACATCATCTCGTTCTCGTTCCCTAAAACAATTATTCTTTTTCTTTTCTGGCTCTATAATGTAAAGAAATATTGATTTGCAAATTCTGGCTTCCTTGACCTGATTTTATCCTTGGCTTGATGTACTTAATAACGTAAACTTCTACCTAAATATGAAATAAAGCTAATAGTGATGGCAATTACTTCGTTGATATTTTCCTTAGAAGCTCGCCAATACATCCTACACAATTTAAGTAAATAGTTATTTATTTGTTAAAGTAAAGAGCTCTACAAAGCTTCTGATGCTTCTTAAGAATATTTTATGATGCACATAAACTGTCAAAGTGCTTTCTCATGTTTCTTCCGTCTGAATAAACCTAGCGTGTTGTTGCTTGCTTTGTAGCTCGGAAAAGGGTAGAGATTTTGCTAATTTCCGGGATTGCAAAATCAACCCCACGCTGCAGAAGCTAGCTATCTAATTAAACGTACGATAATCTACTGAAACCGGTGCAGTAAAACTGTGCCAGGTGTTGAATTTAACAGCTTGCAGCTAATTGATACCCGGTTTTATTTTGTACCGGCTCTATCTCTCTAAATTAACATACACAGCAGTCGGGCCGGCAACTTCTGGAGTTTGTGTATCCGTGGTGTGGCCCACTGCCAATGTCAAGATGATGCTGAGTTTTGCTCACTCGTTTTGCTCAGCCGTGGCCAAATGCAGAGTCGTGTGTCATTTGCAATTAATATATAAGCGAATAAAATGGCACGCTGAAGGCGAAAAAGAAACCTTGAAGGGGTTGTAACTGTTTCGGGATGCTAATAAACGTCAGTTTAGGGGTAGCAATCATAACGAAGGTGTGGTTATGAGCGTAAATTAGGTGCAAAATGTTTACGACCGCATGACACAACGCTCTGCCGTTAGCGTAACGACTCCCAGTAACTGCGAAGAAACACAAAGAGAATATTTTTGCGCAGCTTCTTCTGCTCGTTCAGTAAGCTCAGTTTACTTTCACCGGAAATAAATCTAAAATTCGCTTGTTTCGCGGAAGGCGCCGATTGGAAGCCACGAACAAATTAGCGGACGAATCTTTCCGCTAATGGATCGTTTAATTGGGTTCGTGATCGAGAGTGTAGAAGGTGAGGGGGCATTTGGATGCTGTGAGGAGAAGGTGAGCAATTACTACTCCGAAACATTATCATTATCAAACGGTATGCGCAGCGCTTGAACAGCTTTGGATGCGTTTTCCATCTCGCAAAAAGAAGCCGGCACTGCTGCTGCTGGCTTATTCGATGTGCATAATTTCAACAAAGTTTGGCTCCAAACAACACCATCCCAAAAGTGGCCGCCGCCTCGACCACGGTTTATCTCTCTTGTTTGTGCGTGTGATTTATGGTTTTTGGCCCGTCGTTATGGTTGGCGATATGGAGAGCTCTCTTGAATGCAGGAGAGGTGGAAAGATGGGTGATTAATTTGAAACTGAAAACACCTGTTATTAGTGGCGGAATGATTGCTTATTGTAAAACACATTATACCATAAAGCAATAACTTACCGAAACATTGCCAACAGCAAACGGCATCGAACGCAACGCGAGCAATTCTTTCCTGAACAGATGATGTTAAAGTTTGGGTTGTTGTTTATGCTTTTTTGTGCGTACAATTCAATTAATGTCACGTTTTGTTTTTTGATCTATTATGGTATCGTTATAGCCCGTTTGCGCTGGGTTTGTTTTGTAATGATTTGCTCTGGGATGCTTTTATTTTTTGATCTGCTTGTTGCTCAGCCTGAATGATCTGAATGGTTCCATTTATTTTTAATTTTCCATCGCCTATTTTGTATAAAGCCATCACTTATTTGTAGCTTTTGCGCAGTGCCGATATCGTAACCGATGAGGTTCAACCAAGTTGCGATTGTTGCTAGTTGAAAACTAAGCACTTATTTGTGATTATGTGAACCTTGTGATTAATTTTCAATGCGAATGGCATTTCATTCGGGCGCTTTTTACATAAATGAGCGTTATTTTGTACAGTGGTAGTCATAAGTATAAGGCCATTTGCTCGTAAAATGCTTAGAGGGTTCTGATGATTCCTACTAATTATTTAAATTGATCTTTCTTCTTCTCTGCCAAAAAAAGGAGAACAAAATAGTACAAAAGTGTACTGATATCGGCAATCTAATGGCTTACCAGACTTCTTAATACCTCTTGTTTGGATGTTCAATCTTCACTTTCGGGGGAACGGTCCGGATGAGATCCGATCTGATATACTACTGATCCAAAACAATATTAATGACAGCCCGTAGTTATAAGGCCTGGCTGGTTTTTAAATTGAAAGAAAAAACAATATGTCGGAGGACAATTGATTCAAAATTTAATTAATATTTTAACTAGTAAATTGTGGAATTGATCATTATAATCCTCCTACTTAAAGAGGTATAGGTTTTATTCATTGACATTTCGTTGATTTTAGTTTTGTCTTGCAACAATTTTTTCAGTATTTTTCAACAGTATTTTTTCATCCAATGTTTTTATATAAATTTTGATATTAGTTAAAAAACAGAAATTCAAAATCGAAAAAAATTTATTTTTTTTTTCGTTAACAAATTTTAATTTTTTTTGTTAAAATTTTTCAACGCTGGATAAAAAGGCATTCATTTTTTTTTGATCATCACTGTTATTTACTTGAATTTTTAATGTTACGATTCGATTCCATTTTTCGACCAGCACTGTTGGCGCAGAATTTAAATATTTATTGGTTCAGTTTTATTTCTTTAATTAATAACACTATTTTATTTATTTGTTTATTATCATTGTAGAGCTTATAATAATGCCTACGCAACAGACGTATACTCAACAATCCTTTGATGACTATACGTCGTATCAACTCGCACAAGCACCGTCCAACTGATTACAGATGCTGCCGCCACGAGTGTGGTGCACTTGACTGACGGTTTCAAGCGCCACCATCAGCTTTCTTGAGAAGCACGGTCGTAAGATCGTTCAAGAGCAAGGCAACGCGCAATCCGCACAAGAGCTAGGCATCTTCACATCGCTGTATATTCTTATCGGGCGTACGTATTGTAAAATGATGATTCCGGTGGCGATGAACACACACTCCGCTACTACTGCATTAACCCAGCTCGCACGTGCTCTTTCGCGTGCAGAAAATGGTAAATTAATACTGCATGATGATAAAAAATCTTCCTTTTTTATTGCTTCACTCTCTGCCGAGATGTGGTTGTCTTATCAGCGCGTATGGAGATATAAAGCGTGTGTCTTATGGAAAAGTAAAGGTTTTCTTCGATGGAAAATCATTCAAATGTGTAAATTCAAAACTGCACTCGTGTTGAATTTAAGCAAAGGAACAAAAGCAAACAAATACGTACAATGCAGGAAAAGAAGCGTGTAGTAAAATGAGTGGAAAAAATAAATAACAACACGTTTCGTGTACCCCAGAATGTGTAGTGTAAAGCATGTACAGGCCAGGCCGGCTGAGTGCACACACAAGCACACATGCACACATGTACATTGGGCAACAGGAAGGCAAATCGGATTCTAAATTTATCGCACAGCAACGGTTTGGCCGCCACCACTTCTACTACGGTCCTAGGCACCAGCGCTTTCTGTTGGCGTCAGCGCCAGGTTCGCTTTTCCCCCGCTTCCATTTCCACACCTACCCCCCGGCACAGCTGCCCTTCCGACGTACGTTTGTGTGTGAAGCGATGGATGGACGAAGGACCACCGTTCGACCATGCCTAAAATTATCCTCCTCCATTACTGAATTTTCACACACCCAACATGAGAAAAAAGAAACCAAGCAAAAGAAAAACACCCAAAACCCGCAGCCGCAAGACGTGTTGCATTTAGGGTTGTTTTCAGTAGGTTTTTTTTTTGTTATTTCTACAAACGATAGTGGTTGATTTTGTGCCGACAGGAAGTAAAGGCTTTCTCTTCCGGGTGATTTTTTTTTTTACATTTTGTAAATTGTAAAGAGTTGAAAATGATTTTTCCTACAACTGTTGATCGTGAAATCGTAGCAAATCAATTCTAATTAAGATGATGACAAATTAAGAAACTTTTCATTTCAATCTGCAAATAAGATTCTTCTTCCTCTGAGTAATTATTGCCCACAATAGTAAATTCTTAATCAACTACTTGTAGATCGAGATACAGCGCCCCGGGCTGGTATAATTGCTTCCAAACGAACGATGATGTCATTGCTGAGTGGAAAGTTTGTTGTTTTCCTGTTTTCCAATTCTCTCTTGATGAAAACATAGCCGGGAAATTGATACGTTCGAACGTGAACTCCACAATTCACTCTGTGTGTGTGTCGGGTGTGTCTAATGAAATGGGATCTAGCTTCATAGCTTCCCCATAAGGAACCAATCGAACTCGGGCAGTGTTGGTGGTGGTGGTCATCAGTAAAGGAAACACACCACGATCGAACAATGTTAATTGTGGATTAAATTAGGCCCACTACCAATGGGGCCAGGCCTTTTCCCGCCTGCCAAACGTTGCTTTATTATCTGATGGATACTTCATTATCGGGGGCCATTGACCGGGTGTACAGTCCCGGCCGACTCCACGATCCGCCACCGAGCGGAAAGATGCCGGTGCCGTGGCAGGTGAAAATTGGAGTGAAAGTGACCATCACCCCGGCCATCAGGTGTATGTGGTGCTTTTGTTTGGCTTCGGGTATTCCCTTGGATGACAATTTGTTTTCAAATTTCATGCTCTGGGGAGGGGTTGGTTCATTTGTCACCTTCTCGGGGGTGGTTTTCTGGTCTCTGGTCGTCTGCTGCTTATCTTGGATGAAACGCTGGTAATGACAAATGGATGAGATACCTCGCTTTGGTGAAAAAAAAAAAAACTGAGCCGCTCAACAAAACAAACTGGACAAAGTAACGTAATTTGCTTTGGGATAAAACATAATTTACGCGGTGCCCTATTGGTATGAGACATCTGTTTTCAGTCTTTTGTATTGGTGGAATATTATGGACGGAGAGTGACATCATTTTTGGATACTTTCTGATTTCTTCTGATGAATGAGGAAGTTTCTTGGAGAATCCTAACGATTCCAAACACATCGGTTTGGCCTGGTTTCTTTGACTTGATTATACTCAGTAGGATAGTCAGTTGTGAACATAAATATTTTTGCTTGAAGTTTTATTCTATATTTAATTTAGTATTTTTTATTCATGAGAAACGGCCTGGCCGTATTGCTATTTATTTCAGTATTAAGCAGTAACATACCTCAATTTCACCGCAAACATCACATGCAGACCCTAATGAATAACAATAAACGTTATCATCAGTACTACAGCTCAAAATAGACAATTTAATAATGATCCCACCATGTATTGTTTATGGCTGGAAGAAACGTTTCTTTGCAAAATAACGTTTTGGTTTTAATTATAAATAAATAGTTATACAACCGGGCCAGTCTATTAGAATAAAATAACATAAAAACAACACTAGAGCACTTAAAAATGTGAATTATATTAAACTTTTCCGTTGCTTATAACGATCAAACGAGTTAATAATTAAACACTGGTAATTAGAAACCTAACTAGAATTCGTTTGGTTCAGTTATATTTTAAATTGATTTTCGTAGATTTTATGTCCTCAATTCTATCAAATCCATTGAATGTTATGTGATGAATATGCCATAATAAATATTGGAAGTGCATTCATTTCATCCCAGCAGCTCAGAGTAGACAATTTTATACTGATCCCACCAAACTGTTTTCTCTCTTGACCATTTTTTTAATTCAATAGGAATGGCCTTTCCGTATTGCTTCTCTAAGCCATTTCTAGATAAGATTTGTTTTAAACTAAATTTTATTTTATTTGTTCCACAAACCTGTTACAAAATGCATCTAAAATTCCGATATAAATTTATGAGTTCCGCTCCTTTAAAGAGTTCTAATTATTTCCCAACAGCTCAGAAGAGGCAATTCAATACTGGTCCCTTCTTGTTTTTAAATCTCTTCTTGAACTGATCACTGAAGCACACTTAATGTCTCCGTAGCTGAAAAACCATACGGTTTATGCTAGAAGAAGAACGTTACACGATTTCAAGCTGGATGAAATGCCCGATTACGTGACGATGTAAAACGAACAAGATTAAATACTTTGCAGTTAGTGTTTTTTTTCCTTCCATTTCGTGCGCTAATGATGGTGCTTTATTAATTTAAACATCATTTACTAATGCGAATCAACCGTTAACCCTCGGCAACCTGTTTCGACATAGCGGTGTGCCACGGGGTGACGCCATGTCTGTCGATTTCTTTCGTCAATAAATACGAAATCAGCAACCTAGCAGCGCAACCACTCTCGGCATGAATCAATGCTCAGCTGTGTTCTGGTATTTGCCGGATTCATTAGTGCGTAGTTCAAGCGAGTGTGTGTGTATGTGAGCTCGCGTTTTTTTTTCGCTCGAGACAAGCTGATCATCATGTAGTTGCTTCCCAGACGCGCTACGACTCGCCCCCGATCGTAGGAGAATGTAATGATCGTTAGTAAATCAAGTCGTTTTAATGTGCGTGTGCTCTGGGTTGCCTGCTTCCTTCCCGTGCTTTCCGGTCCGGCGAGAACGCCGGAATGACTAACTTTATTTAGAAAACCGTTTAAATGGATTTAGCAGAGCATCATCATTCAGTACTGCCGTCGAAGAAGAAGTAGAGCTGCGATCCTCTGACGATGTACCCACTTTAGGTTTTGGTGGTTGATTACGCGTGTAGCGTGGGGAATCAGAATCCATTTCGTTTCGGAGTTTTGATCCACACTCGCCGCTTCTAGTATGTTGGCGTCCACACTTTCTTGTCCAGAGGCTTAGCGTACTTTGTTTGGAGCCGGAATGGATAATCAACTACCCAGAACGTAGAACAAGGCCCCACAGCTGTACTTCCTGCTCTGCAATGTGTTACAAGACGCTGGGGCGAGGGTCCGCGCTCTGGTTTGTGTCGCACTCGAATGGATTCGATCGTGCTCAAGAAAACTGGAGGAGGAACAGGCAGCGCACTGACGATGGAGTATGAATCACAATGTGCAACCGTGTTGCAGTTGCGCTGCAGCCTTGTTGTGTACAGCTCGCGAGAAGGTTTTTTTTTCGCTTTACTACAGCCGAGTCTTCGAGAAGATGATTGTGGAGCTCTTGTATAGCGCAATTGGGTGTAATTGGCCGCGAGCCGTCGTCACAAGTTGCTCTGTGTGTGTGTGGTTGCAATCGTTCAATTAGCATAAATTGATCTAAACATTCTTGTTTTCTCCAACCTTTACCGTAGCTGATCGTGGCAGAAAAACGGAGCGCCCTCCCACTTATGGATGTAATTATTATTTGCGTTCGATGTGGCTGTGGTAAGCATGAATTCGTTTTGAAATTTATTTCCTCAACCCACATACACCCGTGCAAACGGATTCGTGGCCAAGTTTTTGTCAGTACGAAAATTAAATTGAGCTAAGATCAGCAAAATTGTGTAGCAATGCACTCGCTGTTGCGCGCGATACTTGATGAGGTCGACATATTGTGCTTCAAGCCAATTCAGTTGCATTCACTCCCAATTGCTGTAGTTTGGCTGCGTTCTCATGTACATCGAAAGCATGAGTGAGGGCACCAGACACACCAAACCGGCCGGGTATTGACGGCGCTGTAGCGAGCGGATCACACGCGTGCACAAGCTGATGGGAAGTTGGGTTGGTTTCGTGTTCCACCGCGGTGGAATGCGCGCCGTGTTAAGTTTTGCTGTTACGATTGCTGTAACACAAAACTCACCGATTCGCGGCGTGCAACTGATGACTGCTGTTGTGTGCGGGCTCTGTTCTGTCAGACGTTGCATTTTCAGCTCATCTCCATATAATTAAACGCGCAAGTGGCAGAACGTACGCGATAATAGAGAAGGCAGCAGGCAAGCTTAGACGCGCCTTTTGTGTGCGGCCGGGTCTTAGACGCGTACAGATGCACATCCCGTATCTTCCGTCATTGTGTGTAGTTATTATCGTTTTCTGGACGGTTGAGTCACGACCGCCCGAACGTTCAGCGTAGACGCAAATCCAAGGTGATGTGTCTCCTGCTCGTGCTCCTGCTAATAGTGTTTGCAATGAATAAGTGCTGCAGAAATCTAAGATGATAGCCGTTGTTAGCTAGCAAATAAATTGCATGAGGAGAGTTAGCACATCGTTAAGATTGGTTAAGACGTGAGAATCTGGCAAATTGATGTTAGGAAGGAAGCTTAGGAAGAATTTTTACAAGTAATATAGACATATAGAATTATAGAAACTGTTTCACTATAGAATATATTTCAGTTTTATGGTAGATGCTGTCCAAAATTTACGATACCGAATTTCAGATAAATATGAGATAAAGTCCTCGATGCCACTCACAGTATAGTGCCGTTGTCTGGCAATCGAGTATCCCGGCCATTCTGGCGGATAGTATAAAGATCTACAGCGCCTCCTCTGTCCATGTGGACGGCCTAAAAGGAATTTACGGGCTGTAGCTTTGACGGAGCCAAGCTGGTAGCCTGAAGAGTCTAATTCGCTGTTTGATGGTGAGGTCACTCTACATCTCTTTATTGTAGGGGCTCCTTCATTGTCCTTGGACACATACGTAGTCAAATATCTTTATAAGCATCTTACTCTCGAACGAGGCTAAGAGGGTTTCATCAGTTTTGGATAGAATTTATACCTCATAGGCGTATGCGAATGCTGCGGCTATAAATGATCTGATAAATGATACAGTCCCAGCGTCGACCGTCTCGAAAGGCAATTTGAATGGAGAAACTTCCTCATGCTGTAGTATGACCAGTTGGCAAACAGTAGCCTTACGTCTAACTCAACTTCAATGTAGCTATGCGTACTGACTTTCAAATCAAGCTAGGTGAAGTTTTTCGGTGGTGAACTTCAAAGTTGCAGTCACCCTTGTATATATTATATAGTCTTATTCATTCAACCATCACTGTACCATTTGATGATCTTAGTTAGGGGCTCGGTGACTGGAAAAATGGCCGCCATAAATCTCCCTCCTTCGGTGTCTTGTTAGTTTATAAGATATTACGAAATGACTATAAACTTAACCCGTAATAACGGGGAAACGTGAAGAGATTACCATCCCATCCCATACTTCCTATTGGCACAATTTTCGCGCTCCCATCTGTCATTGGGTTTAATAGTCGATATTTTCCGAAAATACCACCGGATATAAAATTATGCACCGCGTTTTCCAACTCGTTCGATTTTAGCAGCAATCAAGTAACGGTCTGTGCCATGTAGCAGAAACACAAACACACCGCGTTCCAAGTTTTACGCCCAGACACACGGAACGTGCGGTGTAAAATCATCATCAAATCGTTCCATAGCCAACAAAACCACACTTGTATCGGCATTCCAACGCACCACTCAGCTGTTCATGGTCATATCCAGTCCGTCTGTCAGTCATTTCTCGTCCGGCAGCAGCGGGGCAGGGTCTCTGCTTTCTGTGTGTGTGTGTCTCTGTCTGTCTGTGGTCTTAGTCCTGCCATCGTTTCCAACGAGCATTGCTTTCGTATGGTCCGTGCCTCCATAACCGGGTAACCGAGTTGTTGTACGATGGTTCACCCTTCCTCACCGTTTTCGCTACTCCGATGTGGGACTCCCCCATCCGATAAACCGCGGGTGTGGTGCGGATTTATCAATCAAAATTTTTTACGATTACGGCTTTCGCATCGCGCCTCGTGTGTATTATGGCTAATAATAGCAAACGGCTGTAGCGCGAACACTGCCTGGCACCTGGGACACTACCAGCACCGCAATCGCATGTCTCACTGGTCTGTCAGCAGCAGCAGCAGCATCAACGCGTTACCATCATCATTTGCGTGGCATTTGCGTCAACTTCCTCATTCCGGGTCATTCTCGGGTGGTACGGTACACCGTTCCTTGCATCAGAATAATGAGCTCGAATGTGAGGTGCGCGTTAATTAAATCTCCTTAAATAATATCGTAATCACTTCCTAGAGGTCGGCGCAAATTTCTCATTCTCCATTAATTGCGACTGTCAACATCATTCAATTTAGCCACACATGATACTGTCCCAGGGTATCGAATTACCGTTCGTTTTTTTATACGTTCTTAACGTCCTTTCACATCCTCACACACTATATCTCTCGGTGTCGCACTGTGCGTGTATGCTGTTTGCATACCACTCAGGCGCACATTTCGTGTCGCTCGAAGAAAAGATCCTTTGTGCGTCGGTTCCAGCGGATAAGCCAATAACAACGTTACTAAAACGAGAAAAGAAATTATTGATTTAAAGTATCGCTACCATTTCCGACGACGACTTGTTCGACCTGATGGAAAAACGCAAAAATCAAGCCAAGCTTTTCCGAAAAGAAACACTGCTGAATGTGTGTCGACATTGGAAGAGCTTTGTGTTTGTCCTTTACTTCTGTCCCCTTCCCTCCGATAGCTCGGATTTCTCCTTCTGCCTCATGTGACGTTGTTAAACTAATGCCATTTTCAAAACACTCCCAGCTGACTGCCGACACGGTTCGAGAGCCGTTAGCTCCGGTGGCGAAACGAAACCGAACCGCGTACGTTAACCTTCCTTTGCAGAACGCAACGAGCATTATGGTTCCCTTTTGGTTCTTTTTTTTTTCTTCGTTTGCTGAACCTCCATTAAATTATGACACTGCAGTATGCAGAATGTGTTCTACATCTGTGGCAGGCTTTTTTATTATTAATGGTGAAAAAAGCCCTCGGCGTGTCTCGGGCAAGGCATCAGGTGAACTAGACACACCGGTGTTAATGCGGCAACATTAATATCGTCCTAAATAATGCATTAAATTATGAAATCTTTCAAAATCTGGTACTGATGGATTGTTGGCAGTGGGGTTTTAAAGATCAAGACCATAGCTAGATGGTAAAAAACGATAGAAGAAAATTGATCAAAAATTGTCATTGGTGATACTCTTTTTTTTCTTGCTTTTTTGCGTTTTTTTGTATTGCAAAAAAATCGCCCTAATTTATCCCCTAAAACTAATTTGATTAAGTAAACAAACATATTTCGTCTCACACAGGACTATATCCAAATATGCGTTACAAAGCGTTACAAGGCGTTACAAATGAATCGCCTAATTGTTCTTTTCGCCTTACTCGGCATTTTTGTCGCTATATGGCCTAACCCACTATCTGGCAAAACAACAATTAGTAGCATCAGCAGAAGAAATATACGTCTTAATAAGAGTGTGCCATAACATGTTAATTAGTGTGGTCTACGGTTGGTAGTGATGCCTTTGATAACTGGCTGCGCAAGTCCCGCGCGTACTTTTGAAATTAATCTGTTTTTCACTCCAACCCGGTGCACTGCTAATTATTAGCGTGCTGTTTGTTGCTCCGGAGCCTCATGTTTCTTGTGTTGATTGTGTCTCTGGCAAAAGTGGAGCGTTTGTACTTCTTGTCCACAATTTCATCCCCCAAATGGAAAGAAGAAAAAATCCAACGCTGGTAGTGCAAAGGAAGCATGAAAGGAATGCAACACTTCATCGCCATAGCTATGGCCATCATTATCCGGTTGATCACCGGGAACCGAAGAGTACCGTCGTGGCATACGAACTAGGAGGTTATGGTACGGTCGATAACGTTAACAGGAGAGCAAACGTTGTTTTTCGTCTCTAGACCTCGCCTTCTTTTCAAGTACATACTGTTACCGTTTTTTTTTTCTCTCTACTTTTTGTGATATTTTGATGTCTGCTGCGTTGTCTAAGCGTTCCGATATAGCGGTAATGCTTCCAAGCGGAACTTATTCGATCGTGTGGTCTGAAAGACAAAGATAACTTGGTGAAGACGACATCGCACAATAAAATAGAGCGGTAGGGGGTGGTCGTTGAATCTAGATGTTTATATTATTCTCCACACCCATCACAAGTCCATAACTGAACTTCAGAACGCCATCCACGAGTGTGTGTCTTTAAATATAAATCAGCCGGGCTTAATCGCATGGCGGCTAAATCGTTGTCACCGTCGTCCGCTGTCGGTAAAGTCAAAAGCATACAGTTCATGCGGAAATATTTAAGCTCTGTTTTTGGGGAGATAATCTACCGCACGCATCTGGTCGATTGTCCATATTCGTTTCTCCCGTTTTTATCACTCACCCTGTGGTGCGATCTTCTCTCCCTTTTTTGGACAATATAAAGGGCTAAACGTGTGTGAGCGCCTGTGTATGGAAAATACTAATCAAAAAGCAATCAACTTAAAGCCGATTTTACCTCACCAAGTTCTTAAAGTTGAAGTTGCATATCGGTGAGCTATGTTCCAAGACGCGACCCTTCGAATGTGAAGGTAAAGGGGTAAAGAAATGAGGAGAAGGTGCTGGAGCTAATTCCAGGAAGTTCTAACGATTCTTGCCAACCCCTTCATGCATGTAATGCAGATCTACCGTCCGCCCGTTTTAAGGTGGGGTCAATGGAATGTTTCATATCGTATTCGATGAACATTCTGGGCTAGAGAGTACGTGCGTTACTTCTTCGCCCCGGCTACGATGGATGGAAGACACGTGGTAAAGCTTGCGGGCTGCTACTTGCATGATCCGTTAGCTTCAGAATATAGTTTTACGTGTGCGAGTGCACCGGTGCGTGCACTCTTCTTGAAGAGTTCTCCATTACCTTGACAATGCACACCTAAGATGTAGAACGATAGTGTATTCATATTTCATGCTGTAAGGTTTCATGTTTTGGAAGCTGCTGGAGCAACCCAACATATTCATTCGACTTTTTGTTAAATATTCTCTACTTGTGTAACCGTTTGGTAGCTCCTTTTCTGGACAAAGTGAAAACTCAAAACGTGTAGGTTAACCATTTAGCTACAATCTCACTACGTAATGTATGCAACTCACTTTCCGTAATGAGTTTCGGTGCCGTTTTAATGATTCCTCTGCACATCAAGCGTCGTTATGACTCAAAAAGCTCACTGGGTTAAGGGCGCGTCGGTTCGGTCCGGTTTCCTTCTACGGCGGAAGTCTGTTGCTCATCTGTGGCTTACTTCATATTCGCCTTCCTTTCAAACGTACGTATGAGATGTGGAGTACTAAACTTCCCAGAGAAAACGCAACGAAGAAGCCAATGTAAAACGTGGTTTAAACGATGCTGACCCGGCATGAGAGAAACGGAAGGAAGGATGAGTTAGTACGTTCAAGTTGAGGATGAGGGTGTGTGTGTATTGGTTGCAACCTTGGCGAACCGGTTCGTTGCTCTTAATTTATACTACTATTTATCCGCTGTATTGCCAAACACGCCAGCCGTCAAACAGCAGTGGAAGATGGCGATGAGAGATGCGATCTAAAGATGGCGTCCTATTACGATCGTTTGTTAAAACTGTTCCTTCTTTCTGCCTACTTTAATTTCTCGCGCAGGTCATGGTTTTTATAAATAACAGAGATGAGTATTTACCATTCCTGAAAGCGCCAGGAGTAAGAATGCAAACTCCTTTGGTTAACAACGTGACGACGAACACTACGACACTCACTCGAGACGTTGCCGCACAGGTGCAGCAGCAACAACAACAGCAGCAGCAGCAGCAACAGCAGCAACAACAACAGCAGCTTGGCAACGTTAACAATAACAACACCACCACTAACAATAACAACAACAACACCCTCATCAACAACAACAGCATCAGCGTGAGCGGGTCCTGCGGGACACTGAATGTTAACAACAACATAAACAACAACAACAGCATCAACAACAATGGTCAGCCGCAAGTTGCCCGGGCACTGCTCATCTGTCGTCCAAACTCGCATCCCTTTAACGTGAGTATCGTGGAAGGCACTGTACATGCCATGCAGGTATTCGAGCTAGAGTTAACTATCTCTTCCCGTGCTCCACACATTCCAGAACCGGACACTTTACCTTGAGCCGGGTGCCCAAGCTAAGGTAGGACGGTCGGTTGCGAGGATTCGCGTGTCGGAAAACAATGCAATTTTCGACTGCAAGGTCCTGTCTCGGAACCATGCCGTGCTGTGGTACAAAGATGGCCGTTTCTTCATCAAGGTATGGAACGAGCGCTGGAGGATGGTGCGCCTCTCTTGGACAGAGGGAAGTTGAATGGTTTTCTTCTTCTTTTGCGTTTTTTTTAAGGATACGGGCAGCAGTAATGGCACGTTCATCAACAACTTTCGCCTCAGTCAGACGTGTTCCGAGTCGGAACCGTACGAAATCAGCTCCGGCGATATCGTGCAGTTCGGCGTGGACGTTATGGAGAATACGCGGCGCGAAACGCACGGTTGCATTACGGCCACGCTCAAGCTCTTCCTGCCGGACGGTCGGGAAACGAAGGCCAGCCAGAAGGTGGGCATTGGAGGGCAGAGCGCCATCATACCGCCGGTCGATCTGTACCGATTGAATCAGTACATCCAGGAGGCGAACCAACGGGAGCAGATACTCGAAACGAAGCTGATTAGTCTCCAGAAGATGGTCGAATCGACAAAGTGAGTCCCCCGGGAGATATTAGATGAGAGATGAAAAAAGGGAAACACAGTAACGTGATGTGTCGTTTCCGTTTCGGTTTACAGGCAAAATTCCTTCCTCGGCTGGCAGGCAATGATCGACGAGGATCGATTGCTCAGCCGTATCGAAATGCTGGAAAAGAAGCTACAGTACTGCCAGAAAAACATCACCGCGGACAAGCTGCACGACGAGCTGATGAAGCTGGTGCAGGAAAAGGAAGAGTATCAGAACGCGGCCAAAGAGGCTATGTACAAACTGTACCAGGAGCGGCACGAAGCGGTGCACAAGCAGATTTCGCTCGAGAAGGCGCTCTGCACCAGCGAGGACGAATGTTCGTTGTTGCGGGAGCAGCTTAACAAAACGAAACAACAGTTACAGGTAGGGAAATGATAAATGATTCATATTTTACCGGATTGGCATTTAGCGGTTGGTGGTATCTTAATGGTGGTGCTTAATGTCCTAACTACAGGAAATGACCATCTGTATGGATACGCTGAAGAATCAGTACGATGAGAAGGTCGCTTCGAGCGAAGAGCAGCTGAAGGCAAAGGAGTCCGAAATTACGAGTCTCACGCACAAGCTGGATCATTTTGTTGACGTGTATGCTGTAAGTGTGTTTGCCTTGGGAGGAGTGTTTAGTGGTCGCAGATACTAACCATGGCTTATATTCGATTGTTCCCAGATTGGATCATCTGATGACGAACAGCAGCAGCAGCAGCAGCAGCAACAGCAACACCACATACACAGTTCGGCCATGTCAAACTGGCTGAAGAACTCAGATATTAAGAAACTGGAAGGATCTGAAGACATAATTAAGGCCATTTGTAATGATACTGTAAGTACTGTGTTCGAAGTAATGGTATGAACAATTCTAACTGTCCTTTTTTGCTACTTTTCATGCAATAGGAAAACGAGATTACCGGTAGTGATTACACGGAAGGACTGACAAAGCTTCAACGACGTATCAATACGTTTGAGAAAAATTTCACCCTGTTGTTCGGAGCAGATCTGAAATCGGAAAATGGTAAGCACACTCGCACACAGCGACATTGGGCAACGAATCGTTGTTTAAATTGTTCCCTCTGCTACTCTGTCTCGCCGTAGAAACGGACGATCTAGATAACGATGCCACGGTACCGATCGTGCTGACGAGCACAGCCAACAACGTAACAACGACAACCGCCGGTGCACAATCCAAAATGGATGAGCTCGTCGGGGACGCTAGCGCTGCAGAAGGAGACGAGAATGGACCACCAACGCTGCAGGTAGAATGCGATGGCAATCAGAACGATGTAAACAGCACCACTACGCCCATGAATCGCAACGGTGGTGGAGATGGTAGCGAAGACAACGGCACTATACCGATGGAAGTGCGCGCCGGCGTTGATCAGGATTCGCAGCAGCAAACGTCGGACGGAGATAGCGGCACGGTACCGGCTTCCAATGCTGCACCACCGTACGGCCAAGGAGCAACGGATCAGATGAACAAGAACGTGCTCAAGCGTAATCTTCGGTTGATCAAGAACGACTGTACGACGCTGCTGCGGCAAGTCGAGCGTACGATAGCGCAGAAGCAATCGGAGCAAATTATCCAGAAGGCGAAGTATGAAGAGCTGGAAACGGAGGTAAGTAACGGGGAAACGGGGACCAACGCGCTACAGAGGAACGACTGGTGCGAACAAACTTCATGTCTTTCGCAGCTGTTGGCATTTAAGGCGGAACTCGAAAGCCGACCGAAGCAGGATGAGCTGGACCAGAAGCAGCAGCTGTGCGATAGCCTCACCGAAAGTCTTTCCCATCTACGGCACGAGGTGGACGAGCTGCGTACGCTGAACGATCGCTGCCAGCTCGAGATGGAGCGTATGGAGGTTGAGCTGCTGAAGCAGAAAAACATCGAGAACGAAAAGATCAGTGCAATGGCGGCGGCCGCCGCTGCTGAGGAGGAGTCCACCGAAAACGTTTCGATCGTGGGTAAGGAGGAGCAAGAACCGACGGAAACGGAAACGACGGCCAAGGGTGGCGAGGTCGAGCGGCAAACGCAACAGGAGCTGATGATGATGCCGACGACGTTGCTGGTTGTGACGGACAGTGCTCCGATGGCGGAAATGCCCTCGCCGGTGCTAATACCCACCGTGCCGATGGTGGACGTGGAAACGCAAACCGATACACTTCCGGATGTGCCTGCTGTTGGGGAGGAGCCGTCGTCAGCTTGTATGCCAGTACCAGTTCTACCTCTAGCCGTCACATCCAGCACCACCGATACGAGCGATGGTGGCGATATGTCGATCTGCTCCAATCTGGACGATCTGGATGACGACGACGACGACGATGACGAGAAGACGGAAACCATTGAAACGACCGCAATGTACAATGCGGACCATCCTGCGCTGGACCTGTTGCGGAACACGATCGGTGCACCGAGCGGTGTTAGTAGCGTAGAGGACGACGATAAACTGTGTGACGGTAGCAACGGTAATAGTAGTAATAATGGTGGTACTTCACTCCTCACGACCCTGGACGATACCACCGGCAATGGAGCGGTCCTGTCCGGGACGGCCACCACCACCATCGACTATGAGCTGGCCATGATCAACCATCCGGATGTGCAGCGTGAGGAGGAATTGGTTGCCTTCAAGGAGAAGTACTCCCATCTGAGCGAGGAAAACGTACGGCTCAACCAGAAGCTACAGCAGCTGACGAACGATATGAGCCAATCGCGGCAGTGGTTCGCACTCCAGATCGCCGCCTGCATCGTTCCGGTGATGGCCATCTTCTTCTACATGCTGACAGGTGCACGCTCGTAATGGGACCTGCGGTTCCCGGTTGCCGACTGCAGCAAGAGGGCATTAGCGATCGTCGGTCGTTGCTAGCCGCGCCTGGCCAGGAAGCAGAGACAGAGAGAGAGAGCGAGAGAGGGAGCAAGCAAGCGAGATGTGTAGGGAAATTTGTGGAAACGGAAGTGTTGCTTAGTAATGTTCTTTAATTCTATTATTTTTTTTATTAATACTATATTTTGTTGATGTGCAACCAAGTCTTGTAAGGCGAAGCGAAAAGGGACAAAAAATTATCTCGTTATCACACCGTACCGTGTAGTGTTTGTGTAGAAAACGGAAAGCGAAGGAAACGCAACGAAGGTATAGGTTTGTGTTTTTCGTTTTCTTCTCACTTTACTGTTGTTTATGGATATTATTTATTATTATAATTTTTTGTTTTATTGCGAATCCTGTCCACCCCAGCACAAGTGTGTGTGTGTGTGTTTGTCTCGGCTCCGCTGTGCATCATGTGTTCCTGCTGAAAGCGAGTTCCAAACGAAAAAATCTCACAAATCGCGACACTCACTCACTCACACACCACAAACCGAGATCATGTTCGGCTGTACATTCATATAATCGCTACAGCACTGTATTTATTAACCGATTAATCTGATGCTAATTTTATTGACACCAGCAGCCGCCTACAGAACACTGAATACTGAAGAAAAATCAATAATTATAATCATAAGGTTTAATGCACTAATAGTGAAAGGTGGGGGGGGGGGGGGGGCTGCGAGTGTGTGCGTATATCAATAGCATTATGGCGGATGAGAAGAGGAGAACGAGCTGAAGGAGTCCGAATGGTGGTAATACCGGATGTTACGATGAGCAATAGGAGTGTGGTGTAGGAAAACTGTGCGTGTGTGAGTGTGTGTGTATGGAAGAAGCCTGTATGATTGCACATTCGATGTCCAGCGATGTCCACTTGGTCCCGAATGATGAACGTGTGTGTTTGTGTGTCAGCTTACGAACGAATTTGGTAGTGAAGAGTGCGGGTGTCGTCGCTTTGGGTAAGTAGTGCCGCGCTGCACTCTGTCTCCCTTGTAGGGCTTCATTTTGTCTTGTTCCCCGTTGAAAATGCTTGAAGTCCCGCAAGGCCAAATGTATCACCTTCCGGCGGTGGAGGTTAGTAGCCACAACAAGCGATGAGGATCATCGATATTTAGTCTTCTACTAACTCGTACACGATCGTTCGGAATAGGCTAGCTTTTGTAAGAATCTATATAGACCGTAACAGTACGTTCAATACGCTACCACACCTACTAATACTACTACTATTACTACTACCGCTGCTACTAGTGAGAGACTCAACTACCACACACACAACACTACACACACACACATATATATATAAATATGGACATTTACGAAGCAATCGAACAGGAGGCACTACTACTTGACTGGATGCATTTCTCTGAAGAGTAGAATTATTGGTGGCAAATAAAGAGACAGAGAGAGAGAGAGAGAGAGAGAGAGAGAGAGAGGGAGAGATTGAAAAAAGCATGGTTTGGGTTGCTGTGGCCATTGGAAATGCAAAGTACAAAAACGAAAAATAACTGCATAAACGAATGTGCAACAGAGCAGCACAGTGTCGTGAATGCGGGAAAATGGCTTTGATGGTGTTTTATCCTGTTGGTGGTATCGAAAAGGGCACAAAAAGCAGGGCTAAGAAATGCAATAAATCAATAGTCGCCACAGTACAGTAGCAGCTTGAGGAGTTTTCGAACGGTTCGAGGGGCAAACGACGAAGGAACATAGTGATTGTGAGCACCGATCGACGAGGTCCTGGAAGGTAGTAGCTGACTAGGAAATATTGATATAATACTACGCAGATTCGAGATTTCGATTTGAACGGCACACACATTCTCTCTCTCTCTCTCTCTCTCTCTCTCTCTCTCTCATTTGGAGGACACAGTAACGCTTGAGTTTATAGTGTGTATTATATTGAAAGTGTGCGAACAAAAAGGAGTGGGGTGGATCGCAAAACTGTCGAAACTCGAAGACGATGGGCAGTAGAACGAGAAAGCCTGATGTAGAGGAACAGCAAGGCAAAGAAGCTGACGACGAATAAGAACGTAAATAATAAAGATGAAAAAAAGCGATATAATTATAATATAATAATATATGGACGAAGTTTGAAGTGCACGGGCGGGAGTGCTATAATATCACGAACAGAAAACTGGAAAGGATCATATCGGATGATCCAAGTGCTGCAGTTCATCCCCACCGCAGTTCCTTTTTGAAGAAGTGTTCCACACCGATATGAATTTGTAAATTTTCACAAAGATCATGTGACTAACGAGCAACTTATTATCGAGAGATGTCTTGTCTCTTATGTCCAGTGGGCAGTGGTGGGAGATTCGGTAATCGAAAGATTCGAAGATTCAATCCCCAGAAAGATTCGAATCGGATAGAATCCTAAATGACAGATTCGTATTCGTTTCGGATTTGATAGGGGTCTGAAACTGATTCTGATTCCATAGGGATGCGAATCCGATTCGAATTCAATCGATTGGGATTCGTTTACGATTTCATTGGGATTCGATAGGGTGTCGATTGGGATTCGATTAAGATTCAATAAGGATTCAATTGGGTTTTGATCGGGATTTGATAGACATTGGATAAGGGAGACTGATTCGAAGATTCAATCCCCAGAAAGATTCGAATCGGATAGAATCCTAAATGACGGATTCGAATTCGTTTCGGATTTGGGCCGTCGAGACTCGAGAAGGCCCCCCCCCTGACAAAATTTGTTAGGCGCTGTAGGATTTACGCCTAAAGGTATGCAATCCGCAGTACACGTTGCGAGAGCTTCACAGTGAGCTTTTAGTGTGCTTTCAGTGTGGTCAAAATTGGTTGAAGAAAGTCGAATAAAATATTGTTATTATTTGATTAAAATCCCCTCTCCGCTAACTCTACCATTCATTTTGGGTTACAGGAGCTTCGTACTAGTTTTCAGTCGCACTAGGGGTGAACAATCTGGCCTAAAACATGCACGGCGTTCTCGGACGGTAACGGAACAGTAATTCAATGAATACTTGTTACCTTGCATTGATATTCAGCAAAGGAGGAAACATAAGAATATCATAATCTCAAACCACTTGTTAAAATGTATTGTATCAAGTTCTACTCGCTGTCTATTAATAGAACAATGCACAATGTTTACATCAAATGGGTTTTGGCCATACAGAAATCCCACTGTACAACAAAAATGACAGGCCACAGTGCTGCACACAAATGATTCTAGGGGGGGCCTTCTCGAGTCTTTTACCCGGGATTTGATAGACATTGGATAAGGGAAACTGGTTTGGAATAATACTGTCGTTTGCTTTCGTTTGCTGGGAGAGATTCGGGTTCAGATTTTGAGATTCGAATATCTATTAAGACTGGGATTCGAAGATCTGAATCCCCACTGGGATTCCTGTTTCCCACCATTAGTCCGGCGCATCAAAATTGAGCTCTTCCGTTGTCCTTCGTCACATTTCTCGGCAACTACAAACCTGCCTTAGTTTACTCGGAGTTAGATAGTTAGGTCTCCGAGGATGGGATTTCATATGGAAGGCCCTTTCATGTTCACAACTCTTCAAAGCATTTTAGAGAGTTCCTGTTTCGAAGATGAGTGAGTTGTCTCATAACGCTCTCGGAAGTGGATGGATCAACATATCATATACAGTTCTGCAGGACTTCCATGACACTATAAGCTCTTCTTAAGACGTTCGACCTCTTCAGCAAGGATCGTACATCACGTCATTTTATTGGGCACTGAACATGGCGGGGCGGTCCGACGGCAGTTGCGATAGCGGCGCCGGTCTTCACACGGCAGCACCAGGGTTCAAATCCCATCCAGACCGCCTTCCCGTACGTAAGGCTACTTAACTACGGGTAAAATTAAGGTCACAGAAAGCCAGAAATGGCAGGCCACGAGACCCCTCGAGCTTGTAGTGCCAAGGAAGAAGAAGAAGAACATGGCGACAAAGAAAAACACACAAAAGTTACATTACGTTGCGATTTGTCGATTTTTATTTATCTACATTATTGAACATGGCAGACGGAAATAATGAACCATACTAGGTGTAATACCGTTGTACTCCGGGAGTGCACTTAAACAATTCGGTCACACATTACACACACGCAATACAAACACACAGAGCAGCGAATGTTGTGATCGTGATTGCCAATATTTACTAAAATTGTTCCGGTGTTAATTTCTACAACAAAAAAACTCGGCAGGATTGCCTGGAGAGAGGAGGAGGAGCATTGGTATGGAGATTTGGTTGGGAGCTTTCACGAACGGAGGGGTGGGATAAATGGTGATGTGTACGCATGTTTGAGAGAATGTGTGGTGTTGTGTAATATGTAAATGTGTCTCAAGGTGCACTGAGTAAGAAAAAAAATGGCCGAACTCCCCCCCCCCCTCTCCGCCACCCCCTTTGCTGTGTGTGCTTTTTGTGCGGCAAGAGCGTCTTTTACTGCGACGAGGATCACTTTTTCGTTTCTTCCTTGGGCGCTTCCGGGTAGCAGTTGGGAAAGCCGAGATAGTAATCGGCAATCCGGCCCGCCTCCCGCAACCCGCTCAGCAGTGCACCGTGCACCGTGGCCGGATAGTTGCGGATCGTGTGCTCGCCGGCAAAGAATAGCCGTGGAATGTCAATCGGATTGCTGTCGACGTCATCATCGTCCTCAGGCTCGTTCTTTTCACCGTTTTTGTCATGGCGTTGCTGTGCTTGTTGCTGTTGTTGTTGTTGCTGTGGCGGAGGAGGTGGAGGTGGAGGAGGTTGTTTCGCACGTGCCTCTCCTTCGGGGGCTTTCGGTGTGACCGGCGCGGCCAGCAGATCGTAGTCGCTGCCCGACGATCCGACCGATACGAAGCTGTACGACCCACGGGCCCAAGGATCCGCTCGCCATCGCGTGACGACCGTCTCCTTCGGCTGTGGGACGGCCGAATTGCCGAAGATACCTTTCAGCACCGCGATGCACCTGCCCACGATTACGTCGTCCGATACGTTCTCCATGATGGCAGCCGATTGACCGGCGACTAGCGCCAGCAGTACTGGCGATTGCGAGATGTTCCAGAACAGGAACAGCTCGCCGCGGCTGGCCGTGGTACTGCCGACGTGCCCGAACAGGTTCGTGTTCGGATCCCAGAAGATGCGGTCGAAACAGAGCACGACCTTGTTGAGGTTGCCGAAGCCAAGCCGCCGGATGGCGGACTGCTTCCACTCGGGCAGTGGTGGATCGAACCGGACCGTGTTCAGCTGCTTCGATTCGTCGGCGATGGCAAGCTTTAGGATGCCGAGCGTGAGCGTGCAGAGAACGAGATCCGCCCGATAGCAAACGGTGGAGTTGTTTGATTTGAGATCCGCCGTCACTTCGACACCGCCGGGCCGGTACCGGATGCAGGTGACGGCCGTGTTGACTCGCACGTCCAGATTCTCGGTGAGCGCGATCGGTACGCAGGAGTATCCATTCTTTACCGTCGTGTGGCTACCGATAAACTCGAAATCATCGTCCTGGTCCCAGTGCTTCAGGGAAAGATTGCTGAGCGGAGTTGCGTTCGCAAACTCCAGGTTCGCAAAGTGCCAGTCGAGGATCTGGCGATCCTTGGAGGAAAGGTACACCTCGGACACTTGTTCGTTTTCTAGCTCGCGCACTTTTGTCTCTAGCTCGGTCTGGTACGCCTGTAACCGTTCCACCTCTTTCCAGGCCAGTTGCTCCTCGCGCGCGGTCACACGCAGCTGAAACTCGACCTCGAAGTACTTTGTTGCTGCGCTGTCACCTGAAGGTGTACAAAAGGTAAAAATTTATTACAGCCAATGATTACAATTATAATTGCAGATAGGTATTAGCCGGTAATTGTAAAATTGGTTTTGGTCAAAATACTGGTTTAGGACCTAAAAGGACCTTAAACTTGGAGTCTTTGAGGAATGTGTCTGAAAGTGACGGAAAAGACTTGGGAAATAATAGTACATAAGAGCCTGGGTTAACCTAATCGCGGTCCTGTGGCCGAGGCGATAACGGCGCCGACCTTCACACGGCAGGACCGGGGTTCAAGTCTCATCTGGGTCGTTCCCCCATAGTGAGGACTGACTTTCCAACTATGCGGTATCAATAAGTCTAGTAAGCCAAACTTTTACTACAACGCTCGAAATGCGAAATATATCGTACACTGATACGGCCGGTGGTGTCCTCTACGGGCCCGACTCCTGGACTATGCTGGCGGAGGATTCCAATGCACTCGTCATTTTCGAGTGGCGAGTGTTACGGACTATCTTTGGTGGTGTGTGCGAGCGGGGCGTGTGGAGAGGAAGCATGAACCACGAGCTAGCTGAGCCGGTTTTCATTGCAGACATTCTGATGGTCTGACCAAAGTCGGAAGGATACGCTGCTTAGGGCACGTTGGAAGGACGCCGGACTCATGCCGTACCAGGAAAGTGCTGACCAGTGGCTCGTTCGGAACGAGACAAAAAGGAGCACAGCGAGCTCGTTGGCAGGATCAAATGGAGTCAGGCTTGAGGGAGATCAGTAACAAGCGGGGGATGGAGGAGTGCAGCCATAGACCGAATTTCTTGAAAACGAATTGGACATCAGGCCATGTCTTTTAGACGTGCTCCTCCATAGGAGCAGGCCAAGATAGAAGAAGTAAGCCAAAAATGGCAGGCATGACCTAAGAGGTCGTTGAACCAAGAAAGAAGAAGAAGAAGAGCCTCGGTTATTGGGGCTGAGGTTTCAGGAATCAGCTTTTCATATGCGGGGTGCACCACCTATCCGTTGGCAACTTTGATCCGAGGTTCTCGAATGAGGTGCCTTAATATTGTGCAGCGAAACGGAGTCCCGATCATGTACAGAAAATGACACCAGACGACCCAAAAATTGTGTTGAAGCTGACAAATTAACAGGAGTCATTAACAAGCTTGTTCGCGGTTGCGGATGCGGTTGTTGAAGCCCGACAGGCGCTCGATCGTAAGCACAGCTGAAGGAACTTCTTGAGCAAGAAAAGGATTTTTAGTGTTGACTTACCTCCTGAGGCATCGTGTGTCGCTCCTCCGCCACCACTACCTCCACCACTACCCTCCTTGACCGGTGGCGGTGGTTTCGGTGGCTTGGTATCGTTCAAATGTTGCGCTTTCGCCTTCAGATCCCTTATCCTGGCAAGCGTTTCCACGAGCTGCTGCTGATTCGCCAGCAGCTTCTGCTGCCAGCCGATGATGCCGCCCAGATGCTGAACCTGTTTCTCCTTCACGTGCTTCTCCTGCAGCTTGATAATCCATTCGAGCGCCTGACCGAGCGAAACCGGATGATTGCCGGCGTAGTTAAAGTCCAGCTGGTGCGAAAGGTAGCTGGTGGCTTCCAGCAGTCGGTTAAACTCCCGCTCCACCATATCGTCCTTGTGCTTCGGCACCGGTTTCCCGCCCGCCCCGTACAGCGGACACGTGCTCTTGATTGGACACATCTCCATGCCGGTCTGTTTGCTCAGTATCGTTAGCGGGTTGCCCCAGATGCCGGTCACTACCATCGCACCAAGGTCCGCCGTGTAAGCATTCTTCCGGAAGGTCGCAATACGCCCGCCAACACGATCCCTTGCCTCCAGCACGATCACATCGAACCCAAACTGCTGCAACTGGCGGGCGGCGGCCAGGCCCGAAATGCCCGCCCCGATGACGATCACCTTCGCGTGCTTTTTCACCGGCAGTGGTTTAAGCCGCTCGAAAATGCCGAAATTTATGAACCCATGCCGCTCGAGAAAGGCGTGCACCTTGCGCACGAGCGCCGGATCACTGTCGAACGGTGATTCCATCTTCTTCAGGGCGTTCTCGGGCGTTAGCTGTACCGTCGGTTCCTCGATCCACATCTGCAGGATGCGGTTGCGCACGTTCAGAAACATGCGCTGCGTAACCAGTCCGTGTTTGATGATGTGTGGAAAGCAGACCGCTTCCGCAGCCGTCATCTTATCGACCGGAAGTCGCGACTGAAAGGCGGCACCCTCCAACCCCGTCATCAACTCCTGGTACGGGTTCGGATCCGGGCCGGTAGCTGATTTTTCTTCCAGCTCACGTTTCTTCGATTTCGGCGTGGGAGGATCCGGTTTCGGTCCCGGCTCGTGCTTACGATCGCCGGTCGCATCGGCTCCCTCACAGGCACTCCCGGGACGGCCAGCGCCAGCGTTCGTTTTTGCACCATTATCCCCGTACTCTACCTTCACCTTTTTCCGGCGGCTCGTACGTCGTCCTTCGTCGGATTCGGATTTGCTAGGACGCTTCACGGAGATGTCGGTCATTTCTACGTCCGAATCGTCGCTGATCAGCGTTACCGTTTCGACCGCATCCATGGTCGGTCCGGTATCGTCCCGCGTTTGTCCTGCGGCCGCCGTACCGTTCATATTCGCCTTCGCCGCGCCGTTCCAATAAGATTCACCGCTTCTCTCCTGCCCTTCTGTCTATGGCACCATTTTCTTATTGTTTTACCAGCGAAAAACGCCCGGGAAACCTGATGACCCTTGTGCTTGAGACTTTCCTTTTTCTGCTGGCTTGCTGGCGGGGTTTTGGTGGCTTGTGCTTGCCGTTCTACTGTTTGATTCAAACCCGAATACTCCAGCAGGTCACCAGAGGGTCATCGAGGAGCGCGAATACAACTTTTTTTTTTCGTTGTTGCATGCACAGAAAAACTGTTTGTCCTCCTTTTTTGGTTTTGGGATTTGACAGATACCGATTTGTTTGGAAAAACATGAACTGCCCCAAAGCACAAATTTTCAGCTGCGCACAGGGTGGTTATTAGCTTTTGCGAGGAAGCTGTGTTGCAAATTGAATGAAAAACAAATTTGCACGATTCGTTTCGGTAATCAGCAGCAATGGTTTTATGCGATTTTTCACCTCAAAAATTAAGAAACAAAAAAACATATTTTTTAAGGTATCAAAAATAAAATTGCATGCACAGGATGAGCCATCTCGCTCTAGCAACCTTGTGCGTCTTGCAGCTGCTTGACAACTGTCACATGAGTTTTTCAGTCGCAGTAAACGCGAAAACAGCAAGTTATGAAAGGAAGGAATTCAGCTGTGTTTTACAAAGAATTTCACAAGCGTACCGCAAGTGTAGGGAGTTTTTAACAGTGTTTTTTCAGGGACAGAAGCATCCGCACTAGCACCAGAGAGCCACACCGTCGAATGCGCTCCACCGTGCATGCCTGCATCGTTGGTCGAGGGCACGCTTTCCCCATGCACCATGGAGAATCCGGCGGACGACGAGAAGCAACAACTGCCGTCGCCCGTAAGCGGTGACCTTCCGGAAGGCTTGGTGCTGGTGAGCAGTGGAAGCGAAGGTCCGGACGAGGATGAGGATCATGAGGAGGGCGAAATACAGGACGAAGATGACGAGGGCCAGCAGCAAGAGCTCGAGGACATCAGCTCGGAGGAGGAATCAACTATCCGGGAGCGCATGGCAGCGCTGGAAGCGATGGACAAGAAGGTTGGCATGATGAAGCGCAAATTTGCCAAGCACAGCAAATACGGTACGGAAGCGGTGTGCTAGTTTTACGATGCAGAAACAATTGCTTACATCGAGACTCTTGTTTTTACAGACTACCTAGACGTCGAGGAGGTTATGAACGGGAAGGAAAATTATTATTACTACCCGCAACATCAGCACCCGCCACATCGTACCCATAAGCCATACAAAGCAAGCACCACAAGCAAAGAGGACAATCGCTACGCCGACGGCAAACATACGCGCTCGGTTGCAACGAAACGGAACGCTGAAAAGACAAAAGAAAAAGGTTCGAAACGGTCCTCGCACCGTTCACGCCATAAAAGGCGACGGTACGCTTCCCGGTCGCCGGCACCCGCCGAACGGCATCCACACTCGTCGGATTCCGAACCGGAAGCGGCCGTCGATCGGGAGTATCTGAAGCTTGCGTTGGGTATTGGCAATGGCAGAAGCCAGCGGCATTCCAGTACGAGGAACCCGCTAAAAAAGAAACTTTTGCTGCAAACCGCGAAGCGAAAAAGAAAATCCGAGGTTAAGAAGACACCAGTGGTGGAAGAGTCGGACGAATCCGATGCGGTCGTGATAGAGGACGATGCGGACGAGGAGGAAGAGGAAGAAGAGTTGCAGCTCCGGTTGCTAGCACTCAGCACGAAGCCGATCGTGCGGGAAGCGGGACTTGGAGAGATTATTTCCGAATTTCAGATACCATCACCGCCGCCACCGCCCACGATAAACCAGGCGGAAGATCGTGTGTCCGACGCGGTATCAGCGGAAGAGCAAGAGTTGCGCCTGATCGCGCTTAAAACGGCCGTACTGAAGAAGCACGCATCGCGAAAGAAGCGCCGCGAGCTGGACAATGAGCAACCGTACTCGCCGAGCGACGATATCATGCTTTCGCCCGTCCGGGAGGTACCTCCCGTTTACGACAATGGTGTGTACAGCGATGGGCACGATTCGGTGGAAATGATCGAGGACGATGCGGACGATGTGCAGATCGTGGAACCACAATACGTACAGATCGACCTTGTCGATTCGGACGATAATGGAAACGATATGGAGATTAGCCCACTGGGCAGTCCGACGTCCGAACGGGGTGCTAACGGGCCGGATGATATGGAGGAAGATTCGCAGCAACCCATCGATATGGAGCTGGCCAGTAGCGACAGTATCGGGAGTGCCCCATCGCCTGCGTACAGTGGTAATGCGATCGAGCAAAGGTTGCTTCTCGCGGGGACCGATTCTTGCGATTCTGCACTGTTCCATCGGAGGGGAGATTTGGCACCGGCAAGCCCTTCCGTTACACCCGACTCGATGGAGGAAGCGGAAGCGGAAGCGTTGCGCCATCTGCTGCTAACGAAAATGCGCCAAAAGCAAAGCAAACAGCAGGAAGTGGTTGACCCACCATCGAAGAAGGTGGTGGAACCGAAAGAGCAGGAACCGATGGAAACCGTCCAGAACGAACATGACCCCGTGGTGCAGTGTGAAGAGAAAGAGCAAGAGTTACCGGCGCGGGCGCAAGAACTAGAACAGGAAACGGATGCTATCTATCCGACGAGCAACGAAAACACCAACTTGATTACCATCCTCGATCGGAGAACACAGCGAAAGCGAAAGAAAAAATCACTCTCGAATAGTGCTAATGTTCCGGTGGAGCAACCAACCGCCACAGACGTTACCCCTGCCATTCAACTGCCACCTGAGGTCCGGCCGCACCAACCACAGCAACAAGAACCGGCCAAACCGGCTTCCGTCGTTCACACGCAAAAGCTCGTCAACAACCCGAACAAGCTGATCAATCTGAATCGAACTGCTGTGTCTGCACCATCGCCTCCGCTGCATCTTACGACCGTGACCAGGACAGAATCACCCAAGGAACTAACTACCGTCGATACGTTTGTTTCACGACCAGTAGCGAAGCTCGTGATACAGCTTGGCCATTCCGATTCTGATTCGGAAGTAGATTTCAGCGCTTCGTCTCCGGAGAAAAAGGATGATGCGGCGGACAGTGGTGTCGGTCCGGTGGTGCCCGTTGTGGCGTCAGGCACGACGACGACGACGGCGGTACGGTTTGAGGAGCAGTTGGATAAGTTTTTGAAAAGTGTACGAAGCAAAAGCACGACCGCACCGACAACCAACCAAGAAGATGGTGCCAAAGAGTTGGCGGAACATTCCGGGAATGTTGGCGAGCGCGTGGCTTCCAGCGAGAAGAGCTTATCGGGAACGAGGCAGCATCAGCAGTCAAGAAATGCGGCAAAGAAACTTCCAACGAGCAGTAGTGGTGGTGGTGGTAGTAATGCTGTGGCGACGCCGACGGTGAGAGTTTGTTTTATTTCTATTTTATTATTGCATATCTTTCTTGCTCTTCTTTCTCTTTGGCCTAACGACATCTTAGGTCATGTCTGTCATTTCTGGCTTACTAGACATGTTGATACCGTATAGTTGAATAGTCAGTCCTCACTATGGGAGAGAAGGCTTCATGCCCTTCCTGAAGACTGAAAGCTGAATCCGATATAGCCAATCGTTGCCATGGCAACTCTCGATTTGCACCTACTTTGCTCACAGCCTGGAACTGATAACGCGACCACGAACCTGCGAGCGTAGTTCCTTTGGCTAGTTTGTCAAACACGGTTTCCAATCAGCTGATAACGCAGTCAAACGTTCTGGCTGTACACACCACCAGTGGTCCTGATGCATTCGTTGGTCGAATCGGCAGGGGCTTTTGCTTAAACAATCGCTGAAATCAGTCCATTTTGTTTGATACATACGTTCAACCTTTGTGTCACTTATTTACCCTTTGCTCTGCAGGCTGTGAGACACCTTTCGAAATCGGCACAGATGGAGTACATGAGACTGGTTGCCCGTATGGCACAATTAGAGCGCGATAAGCTTGCACGCCAAAATTCCGCACAGGCTCCTAGCAGCACCGCGAAAGATAACTCAGTTCCTAAACCAGACACCCAAAAAGTAGCCAACAGTGGTTCAGTCGTAGAGCAAAAGTCGGCCGAACCAAGACCTGCCCGCAGTCCTGGCAAACGGAAGCAATCGTTAAGTATTGCCGCTTCCCAGCTAACAACGGCCACTACCGCCACCACAGCAGAAGCTATAGAGGAGCAGCTGGCCGCCACTGCCACGCAAGATCCGATCGAACGAAAGTTGCAACAGATACGATCAAGTTTGCCGAACCTATCGGAAGCGTCCCGTAACCGGTTGCTTCTGACCGCGGAGAAACAGCTCGAAAAGCACAGGTAAAGCAGCACCAGAGGCACGTTTGGCCCTTGGCCTCATTGTTTCGCCCAGCGTCCCCACAACCCACGTTTCACCACATATTCTTCTTCTTGTTCGATCCGACGAAACCTCGTACAAACTCCTGCAGCGGTGCGTTTATGAGTGAGCTCGAGCGGCATAACGCGACGATACTGGAGGCACAGCAGGCACGCCGGGAGCTGTTCCATCTCGAGAGTCGCATCGAGCTGCTGAAGGAAAAGCTGGCGCTGCTCGAGAGCGTGTACGAAAAGCGGCGGCACCGATCGTACGACACGATTAGCAGCCTGCAGGCGACGCGCAAGAAGATCCTGCTCAGTCGCAAGCGTTCCGGTGAGCTGGAACGCATGTGCTACCAGATCGGGCGTACCATTAAGGGGGAAACGTATCAGTAAGTTGGAATTGTTGAACACACACAGACACACAGTAGACACAGCACAAGAAGTGGAGAGGGGGAATACGGGGGCAGATTTGACGGAAGAGTGTCCCGCGCAAGTTGGCCGCCAAACAGCGGGTTGGAAACAGGGTCTTAGTCACACTAACGCTTTCTTCCAGACTGCCGGCAACGTCGAGCGGAACCGTGGTGCAGCAACAGTTGCGCATTTTGATCGCCGAAACGCGGGAGCTGCGCAACATTCGCAAACCGACGCTGCAAGAGTTTAAGGATGAGATGATCGCCAACCACAGGCGACGGTTGGCGGCGAGCAGCACGGACGATCAGCCCGGTTACTGGAAAACGGTCACGTACGACAATGAGGAGTGTGACGAGGGGCGATCGAATGAGGTGGGAGCTCAGCGTGAGGACGAGGACGGAGACGCTGTAGCCGAGCGCGAGCAGATGAATACGTGTGAAGCGATTAATCGGGACGAGGAACCAGTTCCTGAGGAGTCCTGTCTTCCCGTGGAGGCTCCTGCTGTGAAAGAGCAATCAGAACAAGTTGTAGAAGAGGGTGAACCTCATCCGACGTGTGAGGAGGATGAGCGTGTGGCCGAAACTGAGCCAGCAGCAACTGTACATACTGTAGCGCAGACGGATGAGGCTTCGATTGCGGCTGACGTCATCGTGCAGGAGCAGGAGATACCAAATGATGTTGAGCCAATGCCAATGCAAGACCCGTCACCGGGTTTGATCCGACCGGAAGACACTGGCTCGATGCAGTGCGGCGAAGAAGGAATCGTTCCAGGCGAAACGTTCCGAATAGAAAAGTACACGTCACCGCTGATGTCCTTGAAGCAAGGGTAAGTTAAAGTTTAAACACCATCTCATTTGGATGATGATCGCGCTTGATCAGCAATCGGTCCTTACTTCAATTCAGCAACGATAAAAATTGAACTCAATATCCTTTTTCCATTTTTCCCCCTCTTTCCTTCCCCCCCCCCCCCTTTTTTTGTGTGTCTTTCCTACCCTTCCGATGACTGACTCATTTACAAAATCATTTGTCGAATCGTGTCGATTACTAATTATTCCATCATTTTACTGGTGTGACTGTTGCTCCCGCACGTGATGAGATCCTGCATTTATGTTTTCCAACACATCATGATCCTGTGTTCCGCCCTCAAACACATTACCTCGCGACGAAATGATGTGCCGTTTTGTGTAATATCATCATCACCATACCCATACACACGCTGTCCCCGTACATTGTCCCTTTCCCCACCTTTCTCCTCCATTCTGTTTTCTTTCTCTCTCTCTCTCTCTCTCTCTCTCTCTCTCTACTTTCCAACAGTGCACAGAACATTCCCACCGGTATCCTTTGTCCCTTTGAGCTCGGAGGTCAATGCGTTGATCGGGACTGCAAGTACGAGCACTTTAGTGAGCGTCGTACGGTGGCGTAACGGCGTTGCGTTGCTATGTGATTCTTAACCTGAGTGCCATCGCCATTTTGTTTCGATTTCGTCCTGAATCCTGCATTTTTCTCCCGCCCCCACCCCCCCCCCCCCCAATCCATTTTTTTCTCGCGCACTCAAGTTTCTGTCCCGACGCTAACCATCTCCAGAGTAGGTTTGCCATGCCCTGTTTTGCGTTGAGTTACCGTTTAAAGTGTACATTAAATGATTCCCGTATGTTGGTTCCACGTCTACCGGCCCCGCTCCCCACACCCTGGTGTTCCCTGTGGAAGAAGTGCAAGAAGATCGAATGGCCTGGGGAATCGAGCATCACAGGAAGCTTCCGATGATGAAGCGACACACACACGGACGGCGGCTTGTTAGCGGTGGTTGGGCTCCCGGACCGACCGGGTACGAGATGGAACGTCGTGTTCCACATTGGGTAAGTTGTTGTTATACCAGATATCCCTCCGATATTCTGTTTTCGGTTTGTTCACTGTCGAAACCATCGATCGGGTCGGGGTTGTTGCGGTGGAGCGCAGGCGAGCGATCGTGTGATTATAGTGCCGTGCAATCGGACAATCGAAGTGGAAACCAGCTTTCAACGCCAAGGCAGCACACACGCCACGCTGTAAGCATAGAAGAAGTTTAGTTTAGTGGTGCAATTAAAAAGTTCACGCGAGTGAAAAGCAAAAGTCGGAGAATACGCGGGGCAAAACAATGTGCGGGAAAACAGTTCCGCGTGTCGTTTTGCTACAGGAGTTTTAGCATGATCGATCCTGCTGCCGAGTCGGTGCGCAGAAGAACGTACCAACCTGCCAGCTGCCTCTTATGACTACTTCGTGTGGGTCGTTGCGCACCGGTGTGTGTCCTTCCCGATGCTTCTTCATCGCCCACGTGGGCGATCATCAGCTTGGTAGGGGGAAATTCGAAACTTGGAGCAGACACGAGTTTCGGATATGAATTTTTGAATCAATTCTTTTTTCTAGAATTTTTGAATCTAAATTGTTTACTTTTTTGTTGCTTTGGTTTCTTCACGAAAAATTGTTTCATTTTCTTTTACTACCAAGTACACTTGAATTAAACGTTGAAATTCACCACGGCAAACTCAAACGGTGTTTGTGTGTTTGTTGTGTGAGTGTGTTTGTGTGTGAGTGTTTATATATTTTGTCTATTATTCACTGTTCCCTTTTATTATAGTTTACTTCTCTATTGTTTTACTAGAGCTCTTGTAACGCGAGCGAGTATTTATGAACTTAAATTATGCCGTTGATTGATCTAACTTCTGGGGTTTTCATTACTTTCAAACACTTCTGTTTTTGTTTGGTTTGTTGTGTGTGAACACACACACACTAGTTTTGGAGCAGCGACCGTTGTGTACATATATTTCGAACTGCTGATACTACCGTTGCTCTGAACGGATTCCTTTTGTTTTGTTTTTAACTCTTCTCTTTAAGTCTTTAAGTACTCTTCGGTGTAGTACAAAATTTCTATCTTTCCCTTTATGTTAAGGTGTGCTCTAGTGCGTAGTACTTTTTATTTTTCTTCTTCTTCCGTTTGGGATGGATCTTCTCTCCGAGCGGTACGTTGCGGGAACCAGTACAAAGTGATACAAAGTGAAAAATCGAACAAAAATCGAAACGAACGAACTAAAACTAGAGGAGAAGATTTATTTTTTTTTGTTGTTGAGACTGAATCAAAATGAAGACGAAGAAAAAAGAATAAAATCATGTAAGGAAGATGACGGTAAAATAGATCGATGCGTTTGTTGTGCGGCTGAGTTTATTGCGGTGAAGGTATTGAGAAAAGAGCGTGATCAATGAATCGGATTGAAAGAAATCAAGCAAGGGATATATTTCCAATAGATTTAGTTTTTTTTCCTGGAAAAGGGTAAGGAGTTCTGAAAACGCATACGTCGCCAACGTCAAAAGAAAAGGAAGCAAGCTTTGTATGGCAAGAATACCAAGGATTCAACATTTAAAAAAACCGCTCTTTAAATCGCTATCATTTCTCGAGGATTACTATAGTTTTCCTAAACCAGCCATCGGACGATAAGGAATGATCAGGAAGAGTTTGAGAAGTAAGAGTAAGTGCCCAAGCGATGAAGAAATACATGTACGAGATGTGAAGAAGAGATTGACAGTGAATTGAGTACTTAATTTATCTAACTATAAGGATACGTATTGAAGCGCTAGCCTATCTCAAAATGCCAGGAAGCTTCTATTCCAGTATTTGGTGGAAAGAAAGATGTCCCTATAACGTCAATATCGGTGGTGGATCATCTTAGGAACGGAAGGAAGATCACGAAGGTCCTCATCGGTTAGGAGAGCCTGTTCGTCGATGGAAATCCTGTTGGAGACCTCAACTACCATTCCGTTCGGGGCCTCCAAAGTCCTTGATCCGCTGCTGGTCAATATGTAACTGGTTAAACTAACAATACGGTCAGGTCGTTTAAGTTGAATTAGGTACAATAAATGGTTAACCTAGGCCAGATTCTTTAGCATTGTAAATTTAGGTGAGAAAATCTCAAACAGCGAGTATCTCGTATAATATCATATCGACTTAAGACTTAACGAGACAGAGCAATTGAAGACCAACAAGAACTTAAGACTGATCACAACTGGACCATAATAACTGCCATAAACTGTAACCATAAACTGGTTACGTTTGTGTTGAACTGAGTCCAAAAGCGATCATCAGGGTCTCGGTTTCACTCTTTTTTCGACTAAAGTCTGTCTGTTGTATGCCGACGTGGTCAAGTTCTATCTTCCTGTTTGCTCGTCTTAAGACTTCCTTTTTACTTCAAAGCTGATGCATTTACGGATTTGTGTTCCTCTAACGGGCTCATCCTTTGTGTAGAAAAATGCTGCGCAATCTCGTTCGACCGCTCTCATGATAAGCAGCTATATAGCTACCAGCTCTGCAGCTCACCAATCCCACGAGTCCATCTGGTAAAGGACCTTGGTGTGTGGCTCTATGACAAACTGTCTTTTGAGTCACATATCAACTCTGTATTCGAGTGGGCCAACAAATTATTGGGCCTCATCACTCGAATGGCGTCTGAGGTCCATGTGATCCGCTGTATTACTGCTGGGTCCGTCCTATTTTGGACTAAACTAGCGTTGTTTGGTCTCCAGCAGGTGTCACCTCTATGGATAGGTTGGGGAGGGTATAGCGGAAGTTAACAAGAATCGCCATCAGGTGCTTCCTAAACGACTCCAGTGCTGCTTCTGCTCCTGTGTTTTGTCTACCTTGTCCTAATGTGTCTCGTATCTTTCTTGATCATTTTATTAACTTTTTTAAAATTATATTGTATCAGACGCTACTGTAAAGCCCTCGAGGTAACCTGTAGTAAAAAAATAAATAGTAAATAATAATAGTGATTTGGGGCGGTCCGGTGGCAGAGGCGACAGCGACGACGGTCTTCACACGGCAGGACCGGTGCTCAAATCCCATTCGGATCGTTCCACTTCGCGACGGGCGAAATCAAGTCACAGAAAGCCAGAAATGGCAGACCGATACCTCTCGAGGTTGTAGTGCCAAGGAAGAAGATGAATAATAATAAAGGCTGGCTAATTCTAGGAATATCTTTCCTTATAGATAGTTTTTTTATGGAAAGTCAAGTGGAAGTTTTAACACTCGATCTTATCTGCATTACACAATCGAACATTTAAGCCATTTAAGAAACCATTTAAGCTCTCTTAAGCAAAATATCAAAAATTATATAAAAACTTATCCTAGTTAAAAATCCTAAAGGATCCTTCAAAATTAAAATATGTCGAGGTAAAGATAACTTCAATATTAAGCCAAAAGAGTACCCAACCATGCAGTATTAACTACTTATCACAAAACTGTCCCAAACATGTGTCTAAATGTCCACGATCACCGCGACGATACGATCGTGTTGCAATGATGAAATGGTTTGAATAAATCTTCCTCCCGAAAAACACCCTCCAGTACCTATCCGTGTCGCAGTCCGTGTAGCTATGGGGAGGATGGAATGGGTCGAAAACGTCCCACGCAAAACAGCCAAGACTCGTTGTTGGCATTTGCAGGAACAAACTTGAAAGTTTGCGCAAGCAGAAATTAATGAGTTCTTATCAAAATATTTGATTTATGAACTGAAGCGAGAGATAGAGCAAAAGAAAGAAAAAAAAACACACACACACACAGAAGACTGAATCTGATCTTGAAGCAGTAGTATGAGTTGGTACGGTGAGATTGATGGTTAGAAAGCAAAGGGAAACTGAGTGAAAGAAAAACGCAGCAAAAGGTAAAGTAAGCGCACGGGCACAACGAAAAGTTAAAAGTAAGCAACAAAATGCGAAAGTCTAAGTAAAAAGAAAAGAAAAAAGATGGGGATGAAGATGTAGAAAAGGAAAACAACAACCCTCACGAAACATTTGCAAAGTAAGGAAGGAGAGAGAGAGAGTGAGATGGAACGAGAGAATGGATAAAAATTCCTCTTTAGTATAGCAACCAAAGCTTCACTTTGAGTGGTTGCTGTGTTGCTGAGATTGCCCTGGCAGTCGTAGTAGGCTGTTTGTTAAAAAATGGCGGATAGAAAATGGAAAAGTTTTTCACCGTTGCCACTGGCCACTGGGCTGTAGAAAAGTGCGCGTGTGTGTGTGTGTTGAAGGTGACCATGATGCAGACTGAAGAAAGGGGGTTGGAACTGTTTTCGTTTTCCACGGTGGGGGCAATAACAGAAAAATAAAACTTACCCGCAATGGCCGAACCGAATCATCCGTGCCAAGATGAGAAACCACCGGGAGCGCGTTGTTAAGCGCGAGGAAGAGAAAATTAAAAGAGCTTCGGGTGGGAAAAGTTTCGTCGGCACCCGGTCAGTGGGAAAAAAAATTCTGTTTGAATTGATTTCGGTAAACAACAAATTTATTTACACCGGCCAATTTTGTGTGTTCACTGTGTGTTCACCCCGCGCCGGCCGCTTCAAGCACCTCGCCCTCCTCCCCTCGGCAGATCCTTTCGGTCCTGCAAAGCGAACGGTTGCTGCCTCCCATACAGGGGGATTGCTGTGCGATCCTTTCCAATCCGAAGGGCATTTTTCGGGGTTTTTTGGAGCTGACATCTCATCTCATGGCGCTGAGGAGGTTATTTGCACAAACGTTCCTGACGGGCCAACCAGTGGCGAAGTTTTTTGATGGGTGCATCCAACCGGAAACGGGCCACTGGCCGGTCGGTTGTTCGATTTGTTTCCTCCCGCCGCATGCATGCGTGGGTCTGCTGCTGCCGGTGACGGTTTTTGTTGGCGTCAAAAAAATGGACGACAAGCTTTAAACTTATCCCGCGCGCTCGGACCACACGATGGCAAGTTCCCTAACCTAATCAGCGGTGCATAGCAGCAAAAATTTGTGCCGGTGCCGAAAGTTTTCGGTAAAATCCGCCTCGAAAGACAGTGGAGTTTTCCAGTGAAGTGTGGCGAAGCGTGAAGAGCATTGTTTACGGATTCGCGGGAAAATCGTTTGATTGATATGCAAAGAGTGAAGAAGGATGATGGTAACGATGGTGCTTTCAGAAGGTGTTGTGTTGTGTGGAGGTAACCGATAATTGTGTCCCCGGGAGAGATTTGTTGGGGTGAAATTAATTTAGGGTATTTTATGTTTTCTTCTTATTATTGGATTAATTATTGTCTGAGAACTGACTAGTTTAGCATGCCTTATGTGATGTTGAATATCTTCAAGTATCCCTGCTTCCTGTATCGAGTAGGGATCCTTGTTTCTTCAAGGTAGACTCTCTGCTGTTTTGACCGATACGGGAGAATCATCAGGATATTGAGTTGCTAATACGATGACCTCTTTATCGAGTACATCAGAGTACATCACTTCTGTTGACACTGTAACATATGCTAGAATCGCGATTTACTACCATCGTAATGGTACAATGAATCGGATCCAAGGAACCTAAGGACGATGATGTGTCGGAAATGGATGTTCTAAGAATGTAATTTGATTTTAAAGAACATATTGTCACAGAATTCCCCTTGACCTTTAAGATCTTATGATGTGATCTTCTGAGCAAAGCTGATTGCAATTCTTTGCCATCCATCACTGAAACAGAGTCTTGAACTGCGGTCTATGATGAGCAATACAAGAATAACGACTGTAACATTTACTTGCTTACTTACTTAACGGGCACTGCAAACGGATCGCGGCTGTTCTGGCGGACGCATCAACGCCATCACTCTATCTCAATGTTGGCCAACCACGCCTTCTCTGTCCATGTGGACGGCCTAAAAGGACTTTATGGCCAGGGTCGTCCGGTACCATTCTCATGACGTGACCAGCCCACCGAAGCCTGACGAGTTTAATTCGCCTTACAATGGCGAGATCACCGTACAGTTCGTAGAGCCCGCCATTATAGCGATTTCTCTATTGCCCTTGCACATATACGGGGACCAAGAGACAGAGTCCTTGTCTCAGAGGCGTATGTGAGTGCTGGGACTATCTCCCACTGCCGTTCCAGACTCTACAATCCTTGTTAACCCCCCTATGATATGTTATATCCTAATGTTTTCTCCTTCTGCCTTAGTAATAAGATAAACATTACTGTACCCATAGTGGCAAACATATTTAAATAAATAATAAATAAATAATATAAATGTTCTGTAGAGTCCCTGCTTCGTCCGTTGCTACACGTATGTTGAGTAGAGAAGTTTCCTCAGGCTGTAGAGGCTAACTCATCTAGAGATTAAGTATGGTCAGTGGCGGATCAAGTTCTTTGGAGGCCCCGAGCGGTACGGCAGTTGTGGCCCCTCTAATTATACCTGGTTTGTGAGTAAAACCAACAGGATTTTTCTCACGGGCGAGGCCCCGAGCGGCCGCACCTTTCGCTCTTAGCTTGATCCGCCACACAGGTGTGCAGTATCTGTCTAAAAAAAAAACTATAGTCACGCCAGATATGATAACAGGATTTAGAGACTAAGCTTACCAGGCTTGTAAATATGACAACGGCCAACATATATATAGCCTTTGCTACCACCAGGCGCCAGAGCAATGGGCTTACCTGTCTCCTTTTCAACCTGGCGCTAGAGAGAGCTAACCGCGACTTCGGAGGTGGAACCTTCGGGGACCATCTTCTAAAAGTCAATCCAGCTCCAAGCATACGCTGATGACATAGACATCATTGGGTTTGAGGTTCTCCTATGTAGAAGAAGCTTATCAAAGGATCGTGCGTGCGGCACAGAACCTCGGGTTGGAGATTAACGAGGCGAAAACCAAAATGATGGTGACACCACAAGCAGCCCTGCTAACAAACACTGATTTACGCAGGGTTGTGTACAGATAGGTGACCGCACCTTCGAAGTCGTCCAAAACTTCATCTATCTCGGGTCAAAAGTCAGCACCGACAACAACATTGATGTTGAGTTACGCGCAAGGGTGCTGGCTGCCAACCGGTTTCATACTACAGCCGGAGGGAACTTCTCCACTCTAAATACCTGTCGCGACGGACGATGCTGAAGGAAGATGCTCAGAAGGAGTTTTGGCCCCGTATGTGTGGAAGGACAATGAAGTAGCCTCTACAATGACGAGCTCTACGAGCTGTTCGATGATATCACCATCGTGCAGCGCATTAGACTCGCCAGTCTCCTGTGAGCTGGTCATGTCATGAAAATGACACCGGTCCACCCAGCCCGGAAAGTCCTTTTAGGCCTTCCACACGGACGGAGTGATGGCGTTGATGCGTCCGCCAGAACGGCCGGGATAACGGATTGGCAGACGACGGCGCTAAACCGTGAGCGGTATCGAGGATTGTTGCAGCAGGCCAGTTAAGTTAGTAAGTAAGTAAGTAAGTAAAGATCATTGTGCTTTATCGTTCTCCGATCATATCAAGAATCTAACAAGAATCAAGAATCGTTGAGTTAATTGAACGTAATGTGCTGCTTCTGTCTGACAATAATTGCTAAGAAATTACTTAATTGGATAACTTCGACGGAAGGAAAGGAAAAACTTAACGCCTTTGCTATTTAAAAATGGCTAAATATATGTGATCCTGAAGACATTGTACCATCTTAAACTTTTGATTCATATTTTAACAACACCTTTACTTTGTCTGATCTGTATCTTAAAGTCGCTCTACACCTTGCCTTCACTGCTCTCAGCAGGAAGTGAAAGTTTTTCCTCCACTCTATGTTTGTCGATCACTTATCCGTCATCATTGTACTGTTTTGAATAATTCGATTCAAGCCAGCTCCACCGCCGGGAATCCGGGGCTCCATATCTATCGGTTTAACGCATGATTTCACAGCCCTCCGTTAACGGTTTGTTTTGATTGTAATCAAAAATTAAAATTGCTTCTCCTGGCTGGGCGTTGGCCACCGTCGGATGGGAACGGTTTTAGGGGCTTGCAGCTAAAATTACTGGCCTGCCATGTCCAATCAGTGCAATCGGCCATACTTCCTGCCACTCAAGTGCTTGCTGCTGCTGCTGCTGCTGCTGCTGCTGCTGTGCGTCCATCGTTAAACGATCTCGCAATTGCTTTAGCATGTCCGACGCGTATCGACATACATTTTCGACGCTGTTTTTGTCGTCGTCGTTGGCCTCTGTTTCTCGGTGCCATTTCGTCCAAACATTCTATTCGTTAATTTGCTCAGCTTATCTTTTCAACTTGCGATGGGTAGCCTCGATGGGTAGGGAGATGAAGCTCGGACGCCCATCGATGCACCTGTCTCTCGAGATAATAATGAAATAAACAAATCAAAAATCTTAAATGCAAATTATCCTCTCACCGGCGCACGTTTGCGGTGGGGGAGTAAGGATAATGGGGAAGAGAAAAGTAAATCTTTGGAAGCGATTTCTTGGGACTGTTGGTAGTAGCAACGATGGTGCTTTATGGCTCGTGTCGTTCAAACGAGTGTGATTTGAAGTGTTCTTCCTTTATTTTGGAATTTAGTAAGCTTAAAAAAAGTTTAATTGTTAATTTAAGTAATTTTTATATCAACCTACTAGCACAATTTTCTCTTAAGCTGATCTAGAGCTTTAAGTGACCCTTTAATCAGCATTGAAGTGATTTGTTGAAGGTTGGCCAATAGGAGTTGCTTTAAAGGACCATTTTAATTCAAAATTTGCCCAATTGAGCTCTCTACACCTGAGTACGTCAAAAGATGCAACTTCCCGGACTGTGATACACATTATCTTTCACAAACGCTGACCGGATGGATAAGGATGATGGCATTATTTGTTTAACATTTTGTGTTTTTTTCTTTGTCGACGTGGCCTTTTCTTTATGAAACTGAAAATTCCCTTTATTTTTAGCTCCTGAAGGAAAGCGTTCAAGTTGGGAACAAAATCAGCTCGAGCTGGAAAAAAGAAAAGAAAAGAATCCGATCATAAAAGCAAATGGAACATTAAAATTGGCATCATATGACCGGCGGCTGCGATAGGAAAATTACAAAAATTAGTCCACGCGCTGGGCGGCGAAGTGGCTCAGCTGGCACAGGACCGGCATCATTTCGGTTCCATTATCGTTTTAACTCGCCCCTTGCCCACAGCCGAAGTTTGGTTGTTCCTGTTCTTTTTTTCTTCTTCTTTCGGGGAGAGCGGCTGATCTCACTTGAGCTGGAAGGGGGGAGTAGTACTGGTAAATGGTTGTTTCTTTTTTCCCGTGCTGCAAAACGTCATTAACGGGTGTTTTTCTTTTCTTTTTTTTTTTTGGAAAGTGTGTAAGTTTGTATGGAAATGGGCAAAGTGAAAAATTTTGCGGTAATAAAACCATCCTTTGGTTGGAATTTGTTGCACGCCATTAAAAAGTCTGCTGCTGACCGTGCATTAAAGGGCTTTTAGTCGGTCGGTGATAAAGTTCGCATCGATGTCTCTTTGGAAGGTGCAAGTATGGTTTTATGAGAGATTGTGCTCTAAACTTATTTAAATTTGCAAACGTTTCACGTTTGATGCGTTGGGAGGTGGCAAAATCAATTAAAAATGAATTTTTTTTTACTTTTATGAGGGGTTTTTTTTGGTGTCCATTATTATAGATGAATGTGTTTTTAATACTCAAAACATCTTAGGCGACCTCCAACGACCAAACGTAATGAAAAGCGCAGCATTAGTTGGTATTTCACAGTAGATAAGCAGCTTATAAATTGAAGGAGCTGCTAAACAGCTTTTAAGCAGCTTCTTGGCGCCGGATGAGTCAAAATTAATATTTTCGCCTTTTTTCAATGGGCAGCATATATCTTCAACCCAAGTCAGTGAAGTATTAAGATCGTCTGAGTATTTAAGAAGCAACACTGTACGGTTAGGTACTCGGGTATGGCATGCGTATTAAATTATGTTTTTACACTAGCCTATTTTTAAGCACCTTTGGAGACTTCTTCATTTGTTTTCTATTTCATTAGAACATTTAATTGTTCAAAGTTGTTTATAAAGACGAACAACACACAACGTATGTATTAAAATAGATGTATGGAATGAATTAAACAAACAAAATTTTATGCAACAGGCTGTATTTTTTTGTACTTCTCTTGAAGTTCCTTGAAGTTTGGTTGTGTTTTGAACATGCCGTTGTATTCTATCGGGGATCTGGCAGCTTCTTCAGGTCCAAGTTAGTTCACCTAGCCAATGCAGTAAAGTCACTTTGAAATTTCATGAAATGCTATTATTTGCGGGACTTAAGCAGCACTTAATCAGCGAAAGAGTTTTTTCTTCTTCTTCGTTGGCACTTAAACCTTGAAAGGTTTCGACTTGCCATAACTTGCTTTCTGTATCTTACCCGTAGCAAAGTAGTTTACCATGCGAACGGGAGAGTGGTCTGAATGGGATTTGAGCTCCGGTTCTGTCGTGCGAAGACCGGCACCGCTGTCGCTTCGGCCACCGGACCGCCAAAGAGTTTAATTTAATTAATTCCTTCTAGCTGGATTTCAAACAAGGCATTATTATGAATACCATTCCGTAGGCACATATTTCAACGCAAAATTCAAATAACTCAACTTCAGATGACATTCACCGCGTAATTATGACTTCCATCTTAAATGAATCCGGTTTCCCTCCTTTTCCACGAATTTTAAACTCATTCCACTAAGCTGCTCGGGAAAGCATCAGGGGGCATCCATTTCATTCGGCCTACTTTTGCTTAATTTTGGCCGTTGTCTCCCCATGTGCATCGGGGAACGCACAGTACATACCACCTCAACCTGTCCTCCCTTTCTGCTATGGTTATGTACTTATCCTTTTCCCCTCTGAGCGAGGAGCGTGTGGCGAACGCATCCCATCCAAACGGAGCAAATCCCATTCCAACCCTTGGCCACACGGACCAACCTACCGACCGACTGTAGCCGTTCCGTTGGGCAAACGGAAACGCGAATGAATAAAAATCCCATTTTTTTTTGGTCTCCCAAACCTCGACCAACGAGGACCGGGTTTTATTTACTTTGGGATTAAAAAATTATAAAATTACGCAAAACCGACGGCTAGCGCTCGCGCAGCATACCGGAGGCGACCCTGTAACGGGGTTGACCTTTTCTGGTTCCCTTTTACGAAATGTAAAGTGTGTCCGTGTTTTCTTCTTTTTTTTTGCTTTGTTTGGTAGATACTCGTGTAAAGTATAAAGAAATACGAACAACACTGTGATAAGAAAATTCTGGCGGGCAAATTCTTCGCCTTGCTTCTTTCCGTGCATAAGCGTGGATCTTGTTGGGAGGAGGAGCTTGGCCACGCGCTCAAGGGAGGATTCAATAATTTATGTCATCTCAGGCTAATGCTAAGGCCGGCCATGAAATCTTTTCTGGGATCATTTTTTGCTTCTCCGCAGCATCCAAGTGCTTTGCAGCAGCGCCAATCAAAGGGAGGGCGAACAAGCAACCGGCCAGTGGTCTTCTCGGTCGAGCGACTGATGAAAAATCTTCAAATTTATTACACCTCGTCGCGGTTCGACCGTGGTGGTGGCCATTGTCGCCGGTGTGGCAGCACCCCGTTACGGCACATTTGCCGTTCGCGATTCATTAAATGGTGGCGGTTGTGCGGTTACACTGTGGACAACATTTTTCCAGTGCTGTACACTGCTGGCCACTGCCGGCAGGCTAGACAGATAAAATGGTTAAAAAGATCCCACTTCATGACCAATGGTACAAATTTGTCCAGTAAGCCGCTCCCGGTGATCGGCGATGGTGGCTGTCGATCGAAACGGAAGTGGGAAGGTTTTTTTCTCGGTCTATTTACAACGAGCTGGTTTAACCAACCAATTGTTGGGTGGCGATGGTAAATGGTAGCCAGTATTTAATTTCACGCTACATTTGTTTTGGAAGCAGTTGAGAGAGGCTGTTCTATGAAAAAGCGTGCTTCTTACAATATAATAAAAACCATTTTTCTATAATGTAAGAAGGAAGGAAGTTAGTCGGGAAGCATTAAAGAAAGAAAGAAAATAAGGAAGAACGATAGTAACTAAGTAAGAAAGTATGTAATAAAAGGAAGAGAAAGTAACAAATATGTAACACAAAAAATAAAGTAAAAAACATACATACAAAACATAGTTAAATAAATGATTGAAAAGTGATTTTTAATTTATTAAAAAAGAAAAAAACAAACTTCAAAAAGCTGAGAAATCGAAATGGTCAACTGTTTCTTGCAATATTTTTTTAATAGACTTGATTGTAATACATCGCTAGCACAATCCAACACTAGGGCAACCCCCAGAATGCTTCTTATAATAAAATAAAAGCACTATATTAGGTACGAATAAATTAAATAAAGAAATGAGAATGGTAGGAAGTTACAGGGTTTTTCTGTTGATAAGGCAGTAGCATCCATTTTTGTGGCAGGCTTCTTAGATGGAATGGCAAACAAAGCTAGTTGATATGGAAACGGCTTCAGATGACAGGGAAATCAAATACCTTTTATTGCGATATCCTCCGATGATATGGTCATAGTAGCCGTTGATATTGCACACGTCCTTCCAGCGCTCGGGTGCGTGCAATATCAACGGCTACTATGAGAATATCATCTGAGGATCACCATATCAACTAGCTTTGTTTGCTATTCCATCTAAGAAGCCTGCCATAAAAATGGATACTATTGCCTTATAAACTGAAAAACCCTGTAATATTTTTTTTTACCTTTGATTACCGTCTTACCTTTTTTAATTTATTTATGGATATTTGATTCTTCATTGAAGCATTAATTTTTCTTTATTTTTCATATCTTTTTCATTCATGTTTTGCTTCTTCTGATTTAGTTTCTTCTATTTACGGTTTGTCATTTAATTTCTTTCAATTTTTTTTTATACTAGTCACACAAATCTGTTGTATTGATCTTTTTTTTCTCCGTCGCTTTGTTTCATAAGTTTAGCTGAACTGTTTCTTTTTAATATATTATTCGCTTTTTAACCGCATTTTACACATTTTTAAAGAATGTTTTAAATTTTCTACCACTTTTAATTACAATTCCCTAGCTCGTCCCGTTTACCTCACCCGTAGGCTACAAATCTTCTAAACAACTTCTTTCGTTTTTCCCTGTTTCCCGTTCTCCATCTTCCCATGCTAGCCGAAAATTTAACCATTATCCAAGCGAAAGATATGCTCAGGTGGCTTTTGGTCTTTTTAAATGAGAACTCATTCAGGCCGAAAGGGTCTCGTTCTGTCTCTGTTTTGCCAAGCCGACGCGCGAAGACTTCTGCCATCCCCGAGAAGCCGAAACATCCTTTCCTTTCTGTACATAGGAGGCGAACGTTTTGGGGGGGAAGGTAGCGCAAGAAGTGGAGGTCGGCGCGGGAACGATTTTCATTTCATTTTAATACCAAATTGCTATCTCTCGCTCACAAACACACATAAAAGGGAAAGCAAGCGAGCGAGAAGCGAGGTGGTGCGTCCAATAGCGCAAAACCCAACCACCCAAACCATGACCGGAAAGCGCGGAGGGGGAGGAGGGGAGGAGGGGTGGAGATGGTATGGGGGACCCTGATAAATTAGGGGTAGATTTTCCTGCCCCACTTTCACTTGGTTCGCGAAAAATCATCTCCACCCACCACCCTTCTTTTGGGCGGGGTGTTTTTTTTTTCCTCTCTTGCTCGCTAAAGCAAGCCCGAAGCCTTTCAGCCATTTTTTGGGGCTTTCATTTTAGAGAGGCTTTCCGTTGTTAGTTCCCTGCCCTGTGGTCTCCCATGCGTTCCCTTGCTTTTTTGCACCCCCTCACTTTTTGTGTCCGCTTTTTAAGCACTCTCACTTAAAAACTCTCCATGGCCGGCGGGACATTAAAACCGAAGCGCCAAATGGAAGTGGAATGAACGAGTGAAAGAGTGAGAGAGAGATAGAGAGTAAAGAAGGCAACCTTAGAAACAAACGATGGCTCAGAAGATGGTGGAAAAGCAGGTGGGCGAGAAAGGGGGAAGGGAGTCTAAATTGGGGCTGCCAACGGGGTGGACGTCGCAGCGTCGGAAAAGTGTTGCCCTTGTATTGGTGCGTGTGTCGGCGATTAAATGGCAAACTGGGCCCCCTCCGGCTGACGGCTGGCTAGGATGGCAAATTTTCCAACGTCGTAGGGGGGTTGGGGTCTTGGGGGGTTGTAGTCGGGGGGAGCAAGCAAAAAGGATAACAACCGGAAGGGACGATGGCATCGAAAGTGTAAGCGTCGAAGATGCTGTGGGGTTGACGGTGCTCCATGGGTAAGGGGGAAGAAATGGCAGGGGGGGGGGGGTGTATGGGGCGAAAAGAGCCGGGGGGACGTGAAAAATAATTTCCAGAATATTTAACCGTGAGGGGGTTGATTTTTTGTACTTTACGCCTTGTACTGTTTTTTAACCCCGCTCGCACACCAACACGTTTTTCCTCTTTTTCTTGTGGGGGTTTTTCAGCGACTTTTTAGTCCTTTTTTTCTAGAAGGCTACCGTTTGCACCAGTGTCCCTTGTACTTGGCGTTTTTTATTCTTTCTTTTCCTTCTTTTTGCTTATCGCTTTTGGCTGCGTTTGTGTGTGTGTTAGTTGCTTGTGTTGTCTTTCACTTCACAGGACTCTTCATCAGGAGACGAGCGAGCGTTTTTTTTTTGTTGCTTCTCTCCTTACATCTATCCCTCTTTCTGAGAGTTGTTGCCCATGGCTTAAAATAAAAAGAGTGTGTGTGTGTGTACTGGAAAACGACCAGGCCCGGCAACAGGATTTTTTGGTCACCCCAACAGGGGCACCCAGGGTGCCTCAGAGCAACGAGCTGATGAAGAGCGGTGAACGGGGGAGGAAAATGAAATTTGCATTTTAAAGGAAAGTTTTTTGGAGTATTCGGTTGTGTACCCCCGTGTGTTCTCCCTGGTTGTGTGGCGGCTGGCTGCTGCCTCGATGCTGCAGGTCGAAGAGTTGCCGCTAAGATAGCATAAATTTACGTTCATTTTTAATGACGGTAGTTTGTTTGGAAGGATTTTTCGTCGTGCGAGGTGGGCCAAATGGGAAGACAGAGAGCAAAGAGGAAGAGAAAAAGAAAAACAGGGAGCGCGAGCCAGAATTAATAAGAGGAAAGACACGGGTGTTAAGAAGAGCAGAGAACCAGCTCAACACGAAAAAAAAAACACTCACCCCGAAAGAAATGACAATCAAAATAGGCAGATTTGGGATAAAAAAAGAGATCGAGCAGAAGAAAAAAAAATCACAAGCATAGCCTCTCGTCCCTCGTTGTTTAAAGGGCCAAAAGAAAAGTTGGATGAAAACAGACAAACAAACAAAAAAAAAAGCCAAGATCTTGCAAGCAGAGAAATACTGCAGATGGAAATGTCTTTAATTAATGTTGGAATGTTTATTGCCACTTGCTTTAATTGATTGTAATTAACTTTTGAATAATTCTTTTCGTTTTTTTTTCTGGCAAAAGGGGAAAATGAATGGAAAACAGGAACAAAAACGTGACTCTGAGGAGAAGCTAAAAAAGGGATACAGCTTTTTTGTGTAATGATTTATTTGTAATGAATTATGAATTTTAATTTGCTCTCTGTAGGGTGATGGCAAGCTGGAGCTATTAGATTGCATCAGAATGTTTTTTTTTATTGCCATCGAGAATGCTTGTAGTAAAAAAGCACATGTTTGTTTCGAGACGGTTGCAAAAAAATACTAAAAGATAGTTAATCTAAAATGTTGCTAAATGCAAACAATAAACTTGCTAAAAGAAGGTTTCTGAAGGTAAAATCTGAAAAGAATTAATTTCTAGAGCCAATTTTGCTACGCCAACTACTTAACTTTAGGTGCTTTGTAATGCGTGTTGCATACTTCTAACGCAGTGGAAAGCTTTCATCGGCGTGCCGTTGAAAAGGCTCGGTTGTTCGAACTATAATACAAAGTGACTTAGAAAGGAAATTAGGACACTTCTCACGAACGGCTCAATCCAAATAGCCAAATCATCTTAAGCAGCCACAATTTCAGCACGCTAAAGATCGCTGATCGAATACGTGTTTTGCAGTAGATAAGCAGCGTCATAGTTCCTCGTACTCTTAACAGGGCCCAAAGCAGCTTACGTAAATCGAGCTGTTAATGTGCTATTTATTTTCATAATTTAAGTGCGCTTTATAAAACAATTTCCCAATTTTTGTACACACTTTCAACACATCTTTCCACAATTTTTTTTTATGACGACGCATGGCAGATAGCAATGTCCTATTGAGATAATGCTGTAAACAAACAACTTGAAGGGACATCTTTCACTCTTAAATGGGCATAAAGTTCCATGAAGTACCGCATGCTTCCTAATAAGCCGTATAGTTCGGATGAACACTATGCATGGTTTTTAAATAAGCCCGATAGTTCCATCGAGTTCCGAGTGCAAGGAGAAAAGCTTCATAGTCCCATCAAGGTTCAAGATTTTTTTAACTTGCCTCAAAGTTCGGCGGCGGTACGTTTTTTCTCGAGCAGCACGATAGTTCGATTTCATTATTTTTGGTTATTTTGGAAGGCATTGCAGAGTCTCCACGGAGAGTAGAGTAAAATCTGGAAACCCATCTCGATGACGTACCGCCCTTTTAAGATTAGCTGGCAGAACAGCTAACTAGATGACAGAGCTGTTCAAGATGGAGGGTTAATCTTTTCAACAGCTAAATTGAGTGCTACATTAACTTAGATGAAGATCCGAGGATACTGTTCTTGCTACCGGAAGCTCAAAGCTTAATGGACACTTTTTGTAAAGTAAGTAGTCGTTACAGAGTACCCATGGGTTGCAGACATCACTCATATTAAAGCTCATAATTTTTCTGTTTGATTTCTATTGTTAGATTTCATGCAATATGCACAATCATTTAACGCAAACTAAATCTTTTGTTCTGTGAGGCTGAAAAAGTAATTATCATATCCTAAAAAGAAATTATAGTCCCAATACTCACATACGTCTTCCGAGACATGGACTCTGTCCAAAACTGACGAAACTCTCTTAGCCGCGTGCGAGAGGAAGATGCTCAGAAGGATTTTTGTCCCCGTATGTGTGGAAGGACAAATGGAGTAGGCGCTACAATGCCGAGAGAATAATTAATAATAATTTAAGGTACATCCTTGAAACTTAATAATCAGATAAAAATATAAAAATATTATAAAACTACAAAAGATACACAAAATGATTAATGTTTTTCTATAACAAATTTCTTTATCAAAACCAATACCAAACAAAAACATTAAGAGATTGATTGATTGATGTTAAGAGATAAAACATCGACTATAAATTGTTATCGTTTCCACGTTAGATTGATGATCGTGGCCCGGTTCAATTCGTCCCATTGCGTGTATGCTGGTAAAAGCAACCCCTGCCAAATGGACAGGGACCGCGGCACTCCTGCAAATACTTGCAGGGGATGGAACGGCAGGATCGTTTATAGTCGGCGATAAGCTTCCGTTTTGCCTTCTTGTTCTCCACCCACACGAAGCTCGGACAGACAAAGTACGACACGACGCGGCACATCGGACACCCCCGCCGCACGGCTGGATTCAGCGTGCTCACCTTGCGCCAGTTGCGAATGCACTTCAGACAGAACACGTGCATACACTTGGGCAGTATGCCGAAGCGTTGTTCGCGCGGTCGCTTATCCATGACAAGTTCCATGCAGATGCCGCACACCTTGTCGCACGATTGTTCCACTGCGATCGCGTACTGTCTTTCGAAGAAGTTGTCCTTTTTACATCTGATGCGATGAAATCGACGCTGCTCACTGTCGTCCGGTTCGAGGCAGTAGGTGTGGCAGATATCGCACAGCTCCTTGTGCACGTCACATTCGGCATAAGGGCAATCTGGGTCGTCCACGCTACAGGGACGCAAATCGCCTGGCTCGTACTCTACGTCATCTTCGCAAAGGTATGATACGAACGATGAAGATGAAGATGAGGATAAACTGATGCCAAACGCGCCTTCTTCATCGTCCTCTTCCTGATCTTCTTCGTCGGTCCTATTTTCTTGTTCGATACCGTTGGAATCTTCTAGTGTGTCCGTGTTAAGCCCTTCTTCATCATCCCGTTGATCAGGACCGCTGGGCTCCGGTGGTGCGCGGCTCGTGTCCAAAACACAGTCATCATCTTCCTGATGAGGCGTATCTTTGATTTGTTCGTTGCTAGTAACACCCGATGGCCCGGCTGATTCATCTGTGTCCTCCATCATGCACTAGCGTATAGCACTTTCTGGGAAAAGGTGCCACAAGGGAGAAAGTAAATCACACTGCACTGTGTTTGGGAAGTAAAATGCGTCAGCGTCTCCACATCTTACCAGGAATGCTTGATTATCACGAGCCACGCACAAAATTCGTAGCTAAAGCGTGCCGCAACTGATCACCGTTTTCTTGTGTGTCGTAGATGAAAACGCTACTTCCTATCTAGTGTAAGAAGGGTATGACCATACAGAACGACAAACATGGGCAAAGGGAGTTGAATCAAGTACGATCGCAAAATGACAACTGCCGTCAGCTTGAAGAGAGCTTTAAATGCGTGGTTTAAAGGTTTTATTACTCGTTTTAATCACCCAAAATTATCTAAAATTAATGTTTTGTTATAAATAACTCAAATTCTACTCACAATCACTTGATCAGAGTATTTTGATTGGGGTTCGAAATAAATCTGCACACCAGTTGTCAAACTGACAACCAAACATGGCGCCTTGATAAGCGCGGTATTGACATTACCTTTGACAATTTAAAAAAAGTGAAGCCCTTGCGCGGGGTGATTCTTGTGGATGATGTTTTTTTCCTTTTTCTTTTGAAACGCCGCACGTTGTGTGGCCAATTTTTGTAGATTTGGTGTCTCAGTAAACTGCGGCTACGGACGGCACGGTCTAGCCGTACGAAATTTAGTCGCAAACGGATGCGCAATGAATGTGTGAGTGTGGACCACCATGCATCATCGCTCTAAAGGGCTCGCTCCCCTCCCCCCCCCCATTTCAAGGACAAACGACGACTACGATGGATACATGTGTATGGGTGGGTAGTGGTGTAGAATGTGGTGTAGACTTTAGGTTTCTTCTTCGCAAGGGCATTTTAGTGCGGTTTGTTTAAGTGTGTGTGTGTGTGAGTAGCGGAACACGATCGGTTTAGCTATTTTCATTTCCTTTTTAAACAATTTATTTATTTACTTTTTCTACGAGACGAGTAAATTTATTTATTTTCTAAGAAGAAATGAAATTAAAATTGATTTTTTTTAATTTTTTGTTCTTATTGAAGGCTTATATTTTATTAAATCAGCTTATGGACCAATATTTGTACTTTTATCATTTGTATTTTCTCTTGAGTTAGCATTGAATAGTGATTTTTTCTCTTTTAGGTCAATATTCCATCTCTGTACGATTCTCGATCTGCTTCTAGCTTCGAGCACTCGATAATAAAGTTCTTACCATCACACTTCTTTCTCCAAAGTACCAAAAGTGCTTTCACTTTCAAAAATCTCCTCCCCTGCGAATAAGCATAGTTTGAAGGTTGTCGATTTTCTCTTCACTTTTTTTTTAGGTGTGAACAAAGACAGAAAAGAAAAACTTTATTTCCACACCGTGACCGTAGCCGTCAGTGACCGCGGGTTATCGGCTTTATTTCCCTGCACGTTTAATGCGACCTCCCTTTAACCGTTGGAAGCCACAAGCAAGGCTTCAAGACTTTCACTAGCGATTCTTACGCTTGGTGGAAAGAAAATTAGATTCCTACCGAGTCCGGTTTCCCGCTTGGAACCGTCCACTAAAGTACGTGCGCACTTGGCGGAAGGAGGTGATTTTACGACCCGACGAGTAGCATCACAAAACGGATGCAGTAAAACCGGGCCCGGGTAACGAAATGACCGCATTGGTCAATTGCTTGCCCGATGTGATGAAAGTGGCACATTGGCGCAGTATAAAATATTTTTAAATCTTTACTCTGGTAGTGTGACAGCCTTGACACGGGGGTAGAAGGTGTGAAGGCCCTCCTTCCTTTGGCAACGGAAGCGAGAAACTATTTCAATGTTAATAAATGCAGCAGGAGTTCGTGCAATCTAATCGTTGGCAGAAGGCTTAAAGAATTTAGACCAACCGGATAGCGACAGTACCGGAAGCTAGTCAGACGATCGTGTTCAACGACGCTTCGCTAGAAGGGCCACTCGAACGAAGACAGGAGCAGTCGCTGGTTCGCTGGTGGAAATGCTAACGACGCTTGAAACGTGATCATCGCACAAGATGATTGCTCCACAGTTCTCGTAGCATTTGCTATCACATTTAGGCAAAACTGGCAAAGAAATCACTAAAGAACAATGCGATCGTCAGCTGAAAGCAGTGAATTTGAAACCAATACGACTGGTGCTTGCCATCCAGAAACATATTGAATGAAGGACACAATCAGCACCTTTTACTGTTATTGCTATACATATATTTGGACATTGATTGCGATCAACCACCACAATTGTTTTGTATTTTGGTTATAAAATAGCTTCATTTTGATGATTATTTTATATCTTTTGGGGGTAGACAAATCGCACGGTATCATCTGAAGTTGGGGCTGTCCGATGGCCGGGGCGATAACGTAGCCGGTCTTCATACGACAGAATCGAGGTTAAAATCCCATCCGGACCGTTCCCCCGTCGTGAGGACTGATCGATCCAGTGGTCAAGACGATAGTGGCGCCGGATTTCACTAGTGTTGGGAAGTTTCGGGTAAAGAAGGAACGAAGCGGAACTAGGTTGTTGAGGTAAGGGCACGGGACGGAACTGGCCAGCTGATTCCAGTCCAATCCAGGTACTGTTTTCTATGGACCTGGACCTGTTCAAAATGTCGAACTTATTTACGATCGTTCCTTTTGAGAATCGGAACGAACCTGCCTAATTAATTCCGAAGTGCTCTTCACTAATCTTCACACGGCAGAACCAGGGCTCGAATCCCATACAGCTCTTCGTACGCAGGACTGACTACCTTGTTACGGGTAAAATGAAGGCACAGAAAGCCAGAAAGAAGAAGAAAGATTTGGATTTGGATTTGGGAGAATAGCCTTTCCTTTTAAACATGAGACAGAATGTAACGGTTACGGTTATAAAACCTTATTCACGACCGTTTTCGATATCGTGATTATTCTCTAGTCCTTTAAATTTAACCTAATCCATTTCTGAAGGATTAAACAAGATAAGATCATCTCACGAGGTATGGAATACTCATCTGAATGAATAAAAAAAAGTATCATATAGAAATGGAATGGGTCTTAAGTAAAATTCGGTTCAGCACCGAAAAAACCGCCTAAAAGTAGGCAAAACGCAGTACAATACGAAAAACGATTTCAAAACAGTATTTGTTAAGAGTAGAAATAAAATGTAAAGCTATTTGCGCGCTACCAAAATATTCTAGAAGGAGTTTGAATCTGAGCCTGATTAGTATAAGAATAGGTTGAATTGACTACAAGAAGCAGATTGGGTAAAAGACTCGAGAAGGCCCCCCCTAGAATCTTTTGTGTGCAGCACTGTGGCCTGTCATTTTTGTTGTACAGTGGGATTTCTGTATGGTCAAAACCCATTTGATGTAAACATTGTGCATTGTTCCTTAATACTGTTAATAGACAGCGAGTAGAACTTGATACAATACATTGTAACAAGTGGTTTGAGATTATGATATTCTTATGTTTCCTCCTTTGCTGAATATCAATGCAATGTAACAAGTAATCATCGAATTACTGTTCCGTTACCGTCCGAGAACGCCGTGCATGTTTTAGGCCCGATTGTTCAACCCTAGTGCGACTGAAAACAAGTGCGAAGCCCCTGTAACCCAAAATGAATGGTAGGGTTAGCGGAGAGGGGATTTTAATCAAATAATAACAATATTTTATTCGACTTTCTTCAACCAATTTTGACCACACTGAAAGCACACTGAAAGCTCACTGTGAAGCTCTCGCAACGTGTACTGCGGATTGCATACCTTTAGGCGTAAATCCTACAGCGCCTAACAAATTTTGTCAGGGGGGGGCCTTCTCGAGTCTTTTACCGCAGATTGAATTGCATCCTTTTTGAATGGAGCCTAAATGTATGCAATTGCTTGTTTGATAAACACTGTCGGTTGCAAACGAATCGTGAGAAGATTCGTTTTCGTCTCTTGATGCTAGCTGGGTGTGCCCATTCCTCCTGAACTCCCTTCCTATCTTGTCAACATAGATTTATTTGTGAATTTGTTACTAATGGCTTTGAAAGTATTTAGAGCCGTTTCTGGTACAACAAAATGGATAGTTGATTTGGCCTATTAATTTACCTGTTACAGCATGATCAGCGTTTGATCTGTTCGATTATAAATTGTATAATCGCTGCAAGACTTCAATATCTTTCGACGCATAATTATCTCACAAAGCGGACGTGATTCTAGGCGATTGCTAAGTACTTTTCCACTCGAATCAAATTATCGCATCCGGAAGTACAAAAACCACAACTGACAGCCCACTTCGGTTAGAGGTTCAACGTTTCTTTTTTCTTCCTTCCTGTGACATAATTATGAAAATGTTTAATTCATCTTAAAACCTCCGTTCGTCGAGTGCCACGTACCGTGGGTCCGAGTTTGTTTGGCATTTTAATCGCAGCCCCTCACCAACAAACACTCTCGGCACGTCACATTGCGTAAGGATCATTTTCCAAATTTTGCACCCTACACACGCCGGTGAGAAGCGCAACCTATGGCCAGGATGAAATTATTTATTCGAAATTAATAAAATTCATTGCCCTCTCCTTCTCTCCGCATCTCACCCTGCAGCGTGTGTGCTGGATCATCCGACAAGTTCGTTCGCCATGGAGCGCGAGGCCGGTGTTAATTATCATCCCATTAAACCGTCGAACGGAATTTTGTCCATCCAGACCATGACTGATTCGCCAACACGCGAAAGATAATGAATATGCAGCATTCCGATCGAGCCATTACAGCAAGGTGAGAGTGGGCATTTGTTTGAACTTTTTTTTTTAAATTATCTTCTCTTTTTTATTCCGAAGGCATGTTTATGAAATTTCACAAATATTCTCTCACCGAAGCGCCGGACGATGGGCGTTAGGAGCTTCTTGTCCGAACAATTATAGCACCAAGCAGGCGAGTGGCACTTGAACCTGAGGCAGGGGGCCGAACGGTGTTTGTTGGTGTTTTTTTGTTTATTAATTTCCCATCACTTTTAAACACGTTGCGTTTCATCTCCGCGCGTCCAACGGCGGGGACCGGACGGAATATGTTTGTCCGGGATGTGTTTGGTTTGATGAGATACAGGAAAGCAACAAAAAAATGTAAAGCACAGGCGGAAATTCATAAATTTGGTCCATTTTCCCAACCGTTTTAATAATTGGATGCGATGGTATGGAGATGAAAACGTCAAAGAAATTTTAATGAGGTCCGTTCCGCAAAACGATCTTTTGCGATCGGGTCGGTATGATATCCTGAGGGAGGGGGGAATGCTGGTGGAAATTTTGGGCCGATGAAATCATTTCGAAATCGCTGAATGGCAAATTGGCATCCATCAATTGGAAGTTATTAACAAGTTTTCCTGCGTCCGTTTGCAGCTGTGGGAGGTGTTTGTTGGGAAATTGTTGCTGAATGATTTGTTAAGTGTTTTTTTATGAGTGGGTCATTCAATGCAAACATTTTTTAAGATAAAAGAGCAATTTATACACACATGAAGAGTATTTAGTTTGATTTTTTTTATATTTTTAAAATGCTTGTTTTAGCATTACGGCCACGCCGTTCTATCACAGAAGAAAAGGTACTAATTTGATGCGCCCAGATTTATGCAATTCGAGCTGCATAATCAAATTTAAGATTGTATCTTTTTAGTTATGCTTTAAATCACTAAAACTTCTAATTTGAAAATATAAGAAGATTTCATCTTTCATTTATAATATTCATCTTTATTTTAGGCTCGTGTACTAAAATTTCTAAAGAAAAAGAAAAAAGTGGATTCAAAAATGTTTTTTCTCCTGGTAATTTAATTATGCAGGAAAAATATGTGAGAATTTATAAAAATGTACTTTTTGGTTGTAAACTTTCTTGTTCTATTAATTTGCGTCACCATGGCCATACAACACTTCCTAAAACATACACAAAAATGCGCCTTAATGTATGCAATTAAGGATACATCGTGAAATCTTAATTATAATTGAAGCAATGAAATTACTGTTGACGTACGGAAAACATCTGAATGAAGGATGGATAATTAACTAAAAGTTGAACAAAAATACCGAAGCTATTCCATTATGAAGTAATAATTTGTCAACCAATTATACTTAATGTTAAGAACATTTAAAATGTTAAAGGAGCCTTCAATATGAATATTTCTTTTTATTCACTAGGCATGTCCTGGCCGAATTTCTATCAATATGAATATTAAATTAAATAAATTACATTACATATGATAGTTTATTAAGAACAAAAGAAGCTTAACTGATATAACTGAGTAATAATCAAGTTACGAACCTAAGTTTGGATATGTATCATGAATTGCATAAATCTGGGCGCAAAAACTGAGCATTCTTTTCATTCTGATAAAATAGTCTGGCCATATTAATGTATTAAATTATATCAAAAATTATTCAAAATCATAATTAAAACATGACTAAAATGCTGTTATTTGCTTTCCAGATTTGCCCAAGGCAGGTTTTTAAGTTTTTTTAAAAAGTTTATTTGATTCGTTCTGATCATCTGATGGTCTGGTTTGCTTAGGTATAGTAAAGTGGGTTAATTTAACTAAAATTAGATAATCAGCTGGACTCCCAAATATCCGGATGAGAGTTGGCAGCTTTTCGTGTGACAACACCTTGCAAACCTTTATGCTAAGCCAATTAGGTAGCTGATGGAGCATCATTTTTTCGACCTGTTGAAGTGTAAAATGTATTCTAATTGAGCAGCAGAGTGTTTAGCCAGGATGCTGAACTGAATGGATAGCAACGGGTAATTTAGGCCAAGGGAGCCAGCAAAGGCCTCTCTAGGATGTAGTCTCAAAGAATAGAAAGAAGTTGATTTGTACTAGGCAGATGGTAGATTTTTATACTAAACTGCATAGTTTTTCTGTTTATAATGTTGCACCAAATATCCCAAGGAATGTGTTAAAATATTCCCCTAGAGTAATCCGTCCTGCGTTTCGCATCACTGATAACACAATTAACCTCAAGTGGACTTAAGCCTCGATTCTGACGTGTAAGGACATGCAAAACTACCGGCCAACTCACACCAACTACAAACCTCATTACCATTGCCCAGCAAAATAAGGGACAAGGACAAAAATTGCACACGCAAAAGCAGACCACATATAGAATGCGCCACTTGATGCTTATCGGCTGCTACCGATCTAAACTGACCGAAATCTGTTTCCGGACACGAAAGCTATGCCTAAGAACGGTTCTTCCGAGGGGGGGGGGGGGGGGGGTTTCCCTCCGTACGTTAGGTCGAACCGTTTGACAAACAGATGTTTGCATGAACTGGCGCTAAATCACTGAATCGATTGTCATCAAATCAAAACGAAATCAAATTCAATTCCCTTCTCCTTTGGCACTCCGCAACGACACGCACAGCCTCTTGATCCTTGTCGTTCGGTGAAGTTTGTTGTGAAACTGCCGCAAGGAACAGCCCGCAAACTTCTCACCTACTCACGCCGTAAACGTGAAGAAGTTCGTTCGTTTTGTTAGCGCCCCTTTCTCGCTTCCTTCCGGTATCTTCCGACAGGAACTTAAAGCCCACGGTGTTTCTGTCGAAGGCATAACGGACGAGCGGTATTCAAAAAAGCAAAACGGGTGCCGTGTCCTTTTCGTTCGGTCATTGAAATCCTTCTCAGGGTTCGATTGCTTCCACACATGAGAACGATGAGGATGATGATGATGATGTGGCGGGATAAAGCATCCTCGGGTCGAAGGATAATCCGGTCCAGAAAATAGGCTCTCGAGCCGTCCCTTGCTCCCCGTCGCTCTATCCCTTATCATTCACCCCGACAAAAATGACAATTGATCTTTGCAACGGACATTCGACCGAATGGAAATCGTCCGGTTTTCGCTTCCTTTTTTTGTTTGTGTGTGTTGTATGTTGTGCCGGTTAATATTTTTCATTTTGGGTTAATATGTTTCCCGCTTTGTGTGGCCTTTGCACGGACTTCCTGTTGCGTATCCTTTCGACCGATTGGATGTGAATTGTGTTTGTCAAAAAAAAGCGCCCGTGCGAATTGCGTCCACTTGGACATCACGAACAGAAGCAGACCACTGACTAGTGTGCGTTACCCTACCTTCCGCTTTTTTTTTGACGATGATAACACACTTTGTAGTTGAATGGGAAATACGGGGGTTTTCGGCTCACCATTTAACCTTTTGTGCCGATAGTGGGAAACGATTTGAATTTTCGATTTCTTGGAAATTTTAAGGAAATTGTATGAGAACGGGGCGATTGAGTATGAAAGGAGGAAACAAAATGTAGTTGGACTGAACCCAGCTAAATATGAAGTATTTTAAGCTGTCACTTCCACTGTGAACTGGATAAGACAAACCGTTTAGGGTGGTCCCAAGTCTGTAGTTTTTTTTATTTTACTTGGTTTCGGTCAGGCCGTATATCTAATCGACTATACTTAATACTAACAAAATAATTCATGGATGTATGTTATTTGCGTAGGAGACATTTTCTTCTCCTGCCGTTGGAATGCACCTTATCGCGGGTGAACTCGGGAGAGGATGGGGAGTCTTGTGGTTTGGCGCTTCGGGAATTTGTTGACACCGTCCTCTGCGTCGAACTACCTCGATGAAGCTGAGAATCTCCTAACCGTTTGTTCCGGATTGCCTGCTGATGTCGTCACTGACGACCATGCCGCTGGCTGAATGTCTGGGTTCGAGGACCACAACAGCTTAGTTGAACCATCGTGGCAGTAGACACACACACTGTCCGCCGGCAGCATGGCCGCCAATAGCGACCTCAGGTCTTTTGAGTAGCTTTGACACCAGCTTAGGCCAAAAGGAAGCGGGAAGGAATCAGAGGGTGATTCCCATCTCTTTGCCGAAGCCGAACAGGATCCGCGCGTATTCGTAGTCATTCTGACCCGGGATGTCGCGTATTGGCACCGCCGGGGGAATTTTCCTGATGCCCGAACGGCTGACAGTAGCCCGGGTCTTGCCGCATCGAATTCCACGCATGACCAGAGGATGTGGTCAATGTGGGCCGTTGCTACAGCTACAAACCTTGCCGTCGGCACTGCTTACACGATGAAGATGCGCCACATAGACATCATGCAAATAAACGCACAATCCACCGGGAGCCAGTGACACCAGGGTCGCAGAGATACCTGTGGTGAGATTGAACCTCCCAAGTTCATCCTCATCCCACTGGCCCTACCAGCGGGCCATGCAAAGCTTTTGTGGGGTAAGGAGGAGCTCGTGAGGGGGAATCGACCTCTCAAAAAAGTTGCCTTCGGAGGCACCTCGTTTGGCCAAGGAGTCTGCCTTTTCATTACCGGAAATACCAGAAGGCAGCCATATAAGCGATATTCTGACTGCTTTGTCGAATAGAGAGCTAAGAATATTCAATATTTTTTGGATAAAGTAATCAGAGCTCTTTAATGCCTCTACGCATTTAAGTGCTTCGACAGCGCTTAAGCTGTCAATTTAATATAAAATACTGATCCGGAGGGCGCTTACAATTAGAAGTGCATAAAAGATAGCAGCCAGCTCGGCAATATAAATAGAGCATGGCTGTCTGTGCTTGTAGAAGGCCTTGCTGGCGTTGTGTTGAAACGTAGGTGATCGGCGAGTCCAACCTCGTGTTAAACAGAGACCCTGCTATTACGCGATGGAACTCGCCGATAGTTTCTGAGTTCGGTGCTGGCCTGATCGAGTCTGGGCTATCACTGCTGGGCGGATTGAGGAACACTGTACGTATGCTGTGTAATGTTTGTGCTGTCCTGATTATTGTTTTCTATTTATATTGTTACACGGAAGGACGATGCTCTGTTTCAAGTCCGTCCGTACAAAAAAAAAAGAACTACTCCAATGCAAACTCCACAATAAACCTGGACAACCATACCGCATTCTCCACACATCCACAGCCGAGCATGCCCGGGATAAGGCAAACAACAGGGAGGCAATATATTATTACTTTTTTGTTAATTTTGTTGTAATAATTTGTAAATTTCTTATTCGCTAGCACATTCCGTGTTGAAAAATAAATAAATAAAATATTTCTTAATACGTCCAAACACTTTCGTTACTACGTTTTGTTGACCATGTTCTGTTGGGTTCCTTGGCACTACAACCTCGAGAGGTCTTGGCCAGCCATTTCTGGCTTTTCTGTGACTTAATTTTACCCTTAGTAAAGTAGTCAGTCGGCCCTACGTACGGGGAGGCGCGGTCTGGATGGGATTTGAGCCCCGGTTTTGCCGTATGAAGACTGGTGCCGTTATCGCCCCTGCCATCGACCCGCTTCAAGTTGGTTCTGTTGGCTTGGTTGGTTATAATTGTGTAATCTTTATGTTTTTATTTAATATCCCTCTTTTCTTCATTCTGTTAGTTTAAAAAATTTAGCCAGCTGCAAATTAAATTTATTTTTAATTTATTTTAATTTATTTCTTTATTTCTGCTCTCATTTGTGATGGAGACTCTGTTTTTGTTTTTGTGTTTATTGTAATTGTTTCTTGGAACCATTTCGACAGCTTAAATGGCAGATTTCTCTTAGTTCACCGAAATCTCAAATATTTATTTAGCTCAAATATTTATAAAATTGCGTTAATTTTAGGTCACATTTTGTTCTCGTAAAGCGTATTTTTACAGCATCACCGAAATAACCAATAACATTTTTACAACAGTTTTTAGTAAGCCATCAACCATATATTTCCCCGAAATATTCCATTCTGGTGGTATAAACCACTTTTTAAAAGCATTTTTGGCCCATTTTCCAATCCGGCTCAAAAAAAAAAACATCCTTATCCTCCCGCGATCCACCTACAAACACCCCGCCCATTCCCGCTAATGCCGTAGGGTGGCGCCGGAAAACAACATAATTAATGAGTGTAATTTAATAAGTATTCGTAAAATAAAAACAAAGTGACCAAGCCGACGGTCAGATAAGACCGTACGAAAAGAAAGAAGAACAAAAAAAGAGGCGAAAACCGTTCGAAATCTTTCCTTCCGGGCTGGGCCAGCGCACATTTCGGTTTTTACCGACGGCTGACGATATTAGACTATCTATAAAAATGCAAACAATTTGCCTCTTTGCCCGGATGAGACGCGGTGCAATCACAAACACACCAAAAATCTGCTTTCTCTTCGCCTCTGTCTCTCTCTCTTACGGGAATGTGTTTGCGTAAGGTGCGTACGTAATTTGAGAAATTTAACGATATTAATTGTTGCTTTTTAACGTGCTGTGTGTGTGTGTTTTCTTGCTTACATTGTAGCCGCTTCTTGCTGTGCTGGCTGATGGACAAAGGCGATGGTGAGTACCTGGTGCCAAGTACCCACCATCGTCCATGGGCTGAAGTGGAGTCATTCGCTTAAATGGTCCATTTAGCGTTTTTTGGAGCGGTGTTTTGTTTCATTTTATTTTCCAACCGGTAAGCAGCAGCCGTTTTGACGTTTTGTTGGCCGACGAAAATGGCCCCTGACAGGATATACTCATTCTAGATCAAACATCTCAACCGTCGCCGCCCGGTCTTTTTGTCAAGGATAATCGCCTCCAGTAAGTGGGTGAGTTGATGGTGGGTCGTCGTTCCCTAATCGTTTGGTCGGGCACCGGAAAGGTATCAAATGGATCCGGTCAATGTGGGACGCCGGGATAAGGGGGAGTGAAGGGGGGGGGGGCCCGGCGGGTAGGATATTTTAATGAAAATTTAAATTTTAATATCTCTTCACCAGGCGACCATACACCGGAGTACCAACGCCACGTATGAGAGTGGCAGGATTTGTGCGAGAAATTTACCTTTTATCATTCACTTCCTCGTCACTTGACTCGTCTTATCCAGCGAGTGGTGGGGATCGTCCGCCAAAGTGCCATTTTCGGCAGTAAACGTGTGGGCAGTTTATAGGGCACGGCGCACAAGCACTGTTTTAGTTGGAGTGGAGCGAATTTATTATAATTCTTGTTGCCAACGGGCGTCAAAAGCAAACAACGTGCGCGAACCGCCAATGTCCATCCGCAAAGTGTGTGTGTGTGTGTGTGTGTGTGTGTGTGTGTTTTTTTGGCCAGTTATCGAGGGGCTAAATGGCTTTTTGACGAAGGCACACGGTACGGTTGACAGCGAGTTGTTGCTAACACAATGGTAATTGCGCCGAGGTGTGCGATAAGTGTGCGACCATCGCATCGCTCTCACACTCCAATCGAACACGCATCAATTGATGGTTAATGAACTGGTCCGATGTCGGTGTTGACAGGTTGGGTGTGATTTCCAAGGGATCCGGGGAATGTGACTAGAACAATGGTGTGTCATTTATATTGGACCGATAAAAAGTTTGACAGGTTTTTTTTGTGTAGGTTTAGACTTTTCCCAACTCCTAGTTTAAAATGTTATTTTGAAGAAAAAAAAAAGTTTGTGCCCTATGGTGTAAAACTGTCAGGCAAGTATTACCCCTGCAAGACGGCAATCGAAATACTTTAGGTTGCTTTTGTGTAAGGTAGTGTATTGCTCTGGCGATTGATATTGTGTTATGTTTTAGTGAAAAATATTCTAAAAATTTTAAAGCTCCTTTTTAGAGTCCCTAAATGGTCCATATTTCTAATAAAATTATTACGCCTACAAGACGGCAATCAAACAAAAATGACAACAGATTGGTTTAATTTTCCTTAACTTGGTATAATCAGTTCATAATGCTATTTGTGTTTGATTTTTTTTAAAGCTTCTGAAGATTTAAGTTAGTCAATTAGTTAGGTTTAGAGATCGGTAAATCCAAATAATTAATTTACTCATAGAGGGGTTTTTGAAACAGGGAAATAAAACAAAATCACTGTTCTCAATCGAAGAAGCAAATAGTTGTCTTTTATACACGTGAATGATTTTCTTTCTTGGTTGATACTACATATTATTTTATTTAATTTAAATTTTTTGTATATTTTCATGATTAAATTTTATTAGTTTGTCGATTGAAGATTTAATTCCGATTAATAGAATAGAAATGCTTTGATTGAACGGCGTCCTGTCAGAAATAGACCAATTATTTAATGTTGTTATTTATAAAGATTTGGGGTCGTCTTGCTTTAGGTAGTAAATTTTATAATTTTACCTTTAGAAAGAAGGATTTTTACCTAAAAATTTTATTCTTTTTTGCTTCTTATTTATAGCTAAAAATATATATTTTAAATAGTAGGAAATCAAGTGGAACTACCCCTGCAAGACGGCAATATAAAAACGTTTCGTTACTGTTATCGTAAATTCGATCATTCTCTTTAAACTGCAATTCTGTTTACGATATTTAATACCAAATATTCGTATAGATAGATTCTAGTTATTAGTGCTCTTGGTTTGTTGTTTGAGGTTGTCTAACCCTTGGTCTAACCTTACACTTTTTAATGAGCCGATTGAGGTTTCTCGTTGACAGATCAAAGCGATCATAATTGGAAGAAATGAAGGGAAGCTTGTCAATTTGAAGTGGGGTGTTTGATTGAGGAAAATAATAGCAACTCATATTCCAGTAATGAGCAAAGAACAAGTTTAAGCAATACATGTTTTCAACGTGCTATTGTTTTTATCCTGTTCAATCGCAATCCATGCTCTACCAACATTCAGCACATTATGCATTAAACCACAATATTGGATCAATTTTGTTTTTTTTTTGTGACACTCGCTACCAATCGTCGACGTCATTCAACCCAAATCACTCGTAGGGGATGTAAAGGCCACTTTCGCGCGGCCATGTGTCGTGCTCGTCAATGTACGCCGTCAGCAGGGGGGTTTTTTTTCTTCTGTCGCTCCCTTTTTACGCGCCCGAAACATATGCATATAAAGAAGGCGTTAATTCTGACTTATTGACAGCATCATCAACGGTCGAAACTCGGTAGACCGGCGTTCCCCGGGAAAGAAGATTTCTCGCGAGAGCTCACTGTCACCGGTAGCGATATGGGTTCGTCCGGTTCCAATGGTTCCCGCCGGACTTACGTTTCTCGAGAACGTATGTACGGACGGACCCTGAAGCCAACCTACCGTTTCTATCCCATTGGACGTCAAGGATTCCCGCTTTTTTTTGTCTTGTTTGGTTTGCCATTTTCAAGTTAGCAATAACGCACTAATGCGCACACTTTCTAACGGCTAGCCGGTTCCTTGGGGAAATCATGGAACCACACCAAGGAACGAGATCATGAAAAGTGAGTGTTTGAAAACGGTGAAAGTAAGTGAAAGTATGTGGTGTTTTGGTCCACGTATCGCGCCATTTCCATACCGCGTAAGTAAACCATGGTGACATTGAAGTGCAATATGTGGACGTACCACGTGTCGCGCCATGCTTAAAAAAATCCTCACTGACTTCGAAAATTCAAAAACTCGGAATCCCAACAGTTTCGTGTTGCTCATTCGAAGCTTATACCAGGACCAGGAGGAATATTTCGATCGGACGCTTTCATGCTCAAAGTCCATCCGGCTTGTCGATGCGATATTTTTGATGCGTTTGCAAATGTAGCTGGGAGTACTTTTCGCGGCGTAACAGGACAGGTAGGAATTTGCACCACCATTTGCACACGATGCTTGTGTGTGTGTGTGTCATAAAATATTTGAATGGCTCGCGTATAAAACATGTTTGAAGTTGGTTTCATTTTTACATTTCTCGTACACAGGCGGACAGATTGTTCTCCGTACGTGAGAAGGATTTCGGGCTCCGGGGCGTCAGCTTTGAGCAGTATGTGCGTTAGTATCGTGCGGGACGTTTTGTGAGCCTTTCATGACCGCAACAGACCGTTGTAAAATTACCTTTGGAACGCTGGCATAAAATTCGATGCAAATTTCAAGTGGTTCAGACAATTGTGTGATAAGCCGTGACAAACAAAAAGGGCGTAAAGTAGCGTTGTGTGTAAGATTGCTTTCAAGCTGATCCTTTAGCGATTTGTTGTTTTGGGAATGGATTATGAAGACATAGATTTCAAAGGAAACCTTTCCTCTTTTGTCCAGCGTTTATGAAGCAGCTTGTTTTAAGGAGAATTATGTTTAAAAATAATGGAAGATCGATGCAGAGCGAAGGCTTTTGCAGTATTATTTTTTCTTTTATAGTCTATGAAATAATTCAAGTGGAGGCCGGTTTTTTGTTGGACGTCTGTGAAGTTGACTAGGAGCTAAAAGTGGTTTTATTTTTTATTAATTATGACGGCTTGAAGCCGTATTGTCAGCACCGCAAGTGCTGACGAAATACAAATGTCAAAAAAAAACAAAAAATTCACAAAAAAATTACCAAAGCATTTCCAATCGGTCTTTCGAGGTGACAGCGGTGCCGGTCTTCACACGGCAGGACTGAGGTACAAATCCCATCGAGACCTTCTCCCCGTACGCAGGATTCACTACGTTGCTACGTGTAAATCAAGTCACAGAAAGCCAGAAATGTCAGGCCGAGACCTTTCGAGGCCGCAATTGATGTCACTTCTTGTATATTATCGGGACATTCCAATCGGAAATCTGTTATGGTTTCTGGATCATCTCCAGCTATCGAATAATGTTTAATTTATATGGCTCAGATGGAAGATACGACATATAGTAAACGTTTGCATGTTATCGTGAACATGTCTAGGCACTATCGTGCTACTGCGTGTATTTGTAATCATTTTCTGATATAAGACTAATGTATTAAGCCGAATAAAGTTGAATAAATAGCCGAGTCAAATTGATCATAGCAATAGTCTTGTAAGCAGTGAAAATCTAGCGTTATTTATAATTACAGATACCACTTTTAAAAAAATAAAAATAATCTGCTGAGCTAACTTCTTCTTCTTCCTTGGCACTACACAACGCTCGAGAGGTCTCGGCCTGCCATTTCTGGTTTTCTGCGACTTAATTTTACCCGAAGTAAAATAGTCAGTACTTCTTCGAACGGGGAGGCGGTCTGGATGGGATTTGAACCTCGGCCACCGGACCGCGAGCTAAATGCTAAGCTAAAAGAAATTTAGAAGACAAATATTGCCTTACGATTCTGTCAACTCGTAGGATAAAATTTACTCGGATTGCATATTAATAAAAAACGCGCCTAAATGTATGCAATTTGATGCTGGTATATGATTTTTAATTATCTATTTTACGCTTCATGTTGTTCTCAACTAGAAACACAGTATGAAAACTAATTTTTCGTTTTAAATATGACAAGTGCTGCGTAGCATTGCAAACGCAAGCCAGAGCGGCACATGGTGTTGGTGTCCTACCGAGGGATTGGTAGCACACCAACACCATGTGCCGCTTTCATCCCAACTAACCCATTCCAATTCCATAATAAGACCGTTTCGATGTTTTTAAGAGATCTTTTAAAAATTTATTTGCATCTCATCGCAGGATAGCACCATCTTGCGACAGAATCAAATGAGACAACAAAAAAAAAAAAAAACGAAGCAAAGGATAGAAGGCAATGAAAAAATAACTCAAAACCCGAGGGGGGAGTTTGCTAGTGCAGTAATGGGAACGTAATAGCAAAACCGAGACAATTCGCGAGGCAATGAACCGTGCACACGGCCCGGTTCCGGTGTAGGCAGCTGGCACCGGTGGAAGGACGCAAGGGCAACACAAAAACACACACACACACGGGATAGAACCGAGGGACACCAACAAGAAAAAAAAATGAGGGGGTTACATTATGCAAATTTTTTATACCCTCATTCAGCACCGGGTCGGGCGTTCGCGGTGGCTGCCAGTAGCCAGGCTGCGTGTGTGAGTTTGTGTCATTTGCCCGAGTTTTTCCCGGCTGGGTTAAAGGCATTTGGGAAGCCGCTGACGATCCATATCGGGCGCCCTTTTGAAGCGTGACACCTAACGAGAGTGACTCGGTTCGCGCCGTTCTTCTTATTAACCCCTTGTAATCGTGAGGCTGGCTGGTGTAATGTAATTCGTTTGTGTGTCTAGGATTTATTGCGCGCCTTGTGATTTTTCACCCGAGTAGATAGCGCACATCACACGCTTCCCTAACCGCGGCTGGGGAGAGCGCGATTTTTCATTACACTGTTTCTCCATTTAGTTTTTCCTACTTTTTAGGCTTTGGTTGAACAATCTCATTTTCACCCTTCTTCTTTCTAGCTTTAGCGTGTAATATTTTTCTCAACAAAAATTTTAATTTACACTTACATCCTTCTCGTAAGCTTTATTTGAAATTTCTTCCCCTGTTTTTTTTCTTCTTCTTCTTCTGCCACCTATTTTTCGTTGAACATTACTGTAAGATAACGCACATCCTCGCACTCGTTTGCATGCCCGTGTGCCGTTGGCTACGGAAGATTAAGCGAGAATAAAACGAAATTACCAAATACCCCATCCAGAGCGCTGGAAACAAAAGCCAAAACGAGCGAGCGAGCCAGTGAGTGTGAGTGTTGGCTGGTAAAAAATTTGGGAAGAAATATGGATGGTTTTGGGTGAAAAGAAATTACAGCATCTTCCAACGCCGATAGGACGGACCGATTTGTTATGCACTTCTGTAATTTGGCCTTAATTTGAAGGATTAACGAAAACACTCGGCTGCTGCTTTTATTTTGGTTTTTGCGAGGAGAAATGTTGGTTGCGTTTTTCTTTTGTTTAAAACAAAATGATTGGTTTAAAAGACAGTGTGGAAGAGGGGGACCAAAGCACAGAATTAGCGAGCTGATGGATTACTATGGGATGGGGCGGCCTGTTGAAGGGACTCGAGTGGGACTCACTCAGGATGAAATGGCATGAATATTTTATTATTAATTTTAAAGATAAATATAAATTAGATTCTTCTCCGTGTTTCCCTTTGTGAGGAAAATAATTTAAAATACAATTTATTTTTAAAATTATTTCCTCAAAGCGCAAAGAGCTGCTACCATTTTGTAGAAGCAATCGTTCCGAATGATTAATTAAAACCGGCCATTTTCTTTCACCGATGTCAGCGGTCCGTACTGCGCTTGACCGTCATAAAACACCTTGCAAAAAAGGGTTAACCATAGTGTAACCCTTTCCAACGCTCGGAGATGTACGCCTATCGGAACGCTTTAAAAATGATCACAAAAAATGCTCCTCCAAAAACATGGCCGTCACATAACCTTCCACTCCTTCATTAATTGGTCGAGCGAGAAACAACACAAAAACGAAACCAGTTTAACCCGTTCGGTGCCCGGTGTTCCGGTGTGTTCGGCAACAACGAAAGGATTACCATCGCAGCACCGAGGAAACCGGGGCTATGCTTTCCATTTCGACCGAAGGGTCGACGCGTGCGTATGCAAATGAGAGGACACCGCTAGTCATCCCAGCTGCGTCCGTTGTACTGGTGTGTGTGTGTTCTTTTAACCCCCTTCAACCGTTGTTTTTTAATCAGACGGGAAAGAAACACAGCGACATTAACGCAACCGGCGACGGTTGCTGTTGGTCCTTTGGCTGGAAAGCGCATGTCCGCCTACCGTGTATTTTTGTGGGTGGTTGTTGGCTGGGAAGCTCTTGGATAAAAAGAAAGAATGAGGTGAGGTGGTTGGGAAAGAAAGGGGAAAGGTTTTTCGTTTAAGCTTCCGCTTATTTTTTTTCCCCCGTTGCGCCCATTAAAAACCTCAGCACTATGGGGGTGGCGTAGGACAAATTGTACGAATGAAAATGTTCAGTTTAATTTTACAATTATTGCGACTTTACATTGAGACTATGAAGGTTATTATATATATATATATATATATATATATATATATATATATATATATATATATATATATATATATATATATATATATATAATAAAAGTAATTTAAATAGCAATACGGCCAGACCGTTCCTTATGAATAACAAAAAAAAAAGTAATTTAAATAACAATGCGGCCAGTTTTCAGCAAGTGTATTTAGTTTGTACCTGGTTTAAATCCCACCCAGATCGTTCACTTGTATCATGAACTAGCTCTCTGAGCTTAAAAGCTGTTAATTTTCAAACAAGAAGATTTAATCAAACAAACAAACTGAACAGGCTATTATTATTTATTTTATTATATGGCTATTTTTAGCTTTATAAGGAAGTTTAGAGATCAATCTCGTGATTTGGAACGAATTCATGCTTGGAGCTTTCTCAGCCAGTTCTCCATTTTTTTATTATTTAAGTAATTCATATGTTTAATAATAAAAAGCTGGTGTATAAAAAGCTATATTTTGGCATTCTCGCTATAAGATAAAATTAGATACGGGAGGCCCGGCCTTAGCGGGGCATCAAATCTTAGATCAGTTTTCCCAGTCTGCAGAACTGATTATTTCTTTACGCTGTTTAAATAACTCTAGTCAGGGCAAAGGATTCAAGAAGACCTTCTGACGAATTGTTTTCATCACAAATAAACAGATCACAGTGCCTTCTCTAGTCTTGGCTCTCTAGGGTGTTTCATATAAGAAGTGCAAAAAGTAAACCGCTTTCCAGTTATAGCGTAATTTTGCTAGTTTTGTCCTATATTTTATTTATTTTTTTCGCGAAAATACATGGAAACCCTTCAAATTAGACGCGGTTCGAGTTCTATTAAAAACTGTCAGTGCTATAGTTTTTTAACAATGATTAATGCGCCTGAAAACTATGCATTTCGAATAACTTTAATTACTTTGCTGGATTGTGTTTTAAAAACAAGACTATCATTAACAATAATCTGCAACGTTAAACATAAATAAGACACAAAATTGTCCAGAACAGTTGACTGCTTTGAATTTCTGACCGCACCCGCCCAATAGTGCCCGGTAAGGCTCGGCAAGCAGTGAAAATCTCGCTAGAAGGAAGCGAAACAAACGACCGTTATGATGGGATGGGTTAAACGACGGTTGGATGGGGGGTGAGGCGAGAGCTCGGGATAGCTGCTTCCTTGGCGGTTTTCCCCCGTTTTTCTTTCATTTTCGTTTGTTAAATACGCAAGATTCTCTCATTAATGGGTTGTGCTTGCGTTACCGTACGGCCTGTGCGCACTTTCCCAGCGTAATCGATTTTTATTTTTGGCTGCGTGTGGTGCGTGTAGCCTACCTTGCGGGGCGTACTGCGTGTGGCTAGCAGGCGCAGGAAGCTGTTGCAGCAGTTGGAATGGGATCCCATCCGTGCTGACCAACTCCTTCGTGACGGTACCGCGTGCAGGGAAGCGGAGGTGATCCGCAAGCGGACGTTTATTTCGAATTTGAAGCCTTCTTTCGGCTCTCCAGGAAACCCAAGGGAAAGCACAAAAGGAAAGGGCCTGCGTTTTCTTCTTTATGTATAAATACGCACTCTTTCGTTTGCCCCTTTCTCGCTTCCGCTTAATTCCGCGTCCCGTTTGATGGAAGAAGGCTTTCTATTTGTTTTCGGCTCGCTTTTAGTAAATGGGCCGCGTATTGCTTATCTCGCAAGCAGCGCAGGAACCGAGGCGGTGAGGCGATGGTTTGGATGTGTTTTTTTAAAGCGAATTTTAGGAAATAACCCGAAACGTACCCGACATCCCAGCGGCTATCCCACCGGTGCTGGGATCGGATTTTAGTCGATTCGCTTGGGCTACTAAGATTACTTCCGTCCTTCGATCGTAAATGAGTTGCCGGAGCGGCTATGCAAAACCACCGGGTTCGGAAGACACGATGTGATGCTTTAAATGAAAAGGTTGAAGGTTTGTGAAAGAAAGGGATGTGGGTGGGAACTGAAGGGGCGCAGGATGTAGCGCGCGAGAGAAGCGGTGCGTAGCGATTCCATTAGCGAAGCCCACCCTTTTTTTGTTGGCCCGATTGTACATAAAATTTTACTTTCTTCGATGACGGAGGCGCAAGAGGTGGACGGTTTGGGGTGGGGAAGGAAGGAATGGAAGGAGGGCGAATCCGCGGATTCGCTAAGGGTTGTTGCTCTAAACTGAAGCCATTAGAAATGAATGTTTTTCGTCCGATGGTATGGAGGCTGTAAGGCAGTGACGTCGAAGCAATCGGCCAATCCACCAAGGGAATAATGAGTTTTTGAAAAAGTTTATCATAATTACTATGTTTTCAACTCATTTTTATATTTCTTTTGTTGACTTTGCATGGCTTTGTTTGTAATTTTTTTATTTGTTTATTTCATTCATTGTTTTATGTTTGATTTACTCTTTTTAAATTTCATATTGTTAAATTGATTTAATTAGTGTTCGTTCATTTGGTTCCTTTTTTGAACACGTCTTCTATTTGGTCTTTTACAATAGTTGTCAGTTTTAAATGCCTGTATAAACCGTTAGTATTTTTATGTTTCCTTTCTTGTTTTATATCAGTTTCCTTTAACTTCATTGCTTTATTTTAATTATTTTCATAAGTTTATGGACATTTTTATCTTTTTTGAAAATCTTTCTTAAAGAATTTTTATATTTTTCTCCTCTTCATTGCTTAAAACCAATTAAACATATTTTTGATCTTCTTTAAAATTTTAAATCACTTCGCTTTACTGTTTTAAAGCAAATTACTTCCCACCGTTGCACCCTTTCCGCTCATCCCCAACCGTTCCATCGTAAAATCAATCTTCTGTTCGTTTGTGCTAGAAGCTGTTGTTGTTCTTTCCGCTTATTTCCTTTCACAATCAGCCCGAGCCCACTGGCCACCCCGACCAGTGCGTGCTAAAGTCCGTGCAGTTTTGCTTTGCTCGCTTTCCTTTAACTTCTTTTTACAATCGGTGCGCCCTTCCGACAAGATGACGCTCATTTTCTCTGTTCCATTCCGGTACCACCACCATCTCCTTCGCATTTCTTGTTGCTTTTCACCTCTGTTCATTTGCAAGAAAAGCGGAAAAAAGGGAAAGTCTTCACCCGTCCCGCGAGACGTTAGTCGAGAATCTGCCTACCGAAGAAAAGCTTGCTGGAAGAGAAAATTGTTTCAGAAAAATCGCCCCTTACATAGGGCACCGTACACTACTTTCTAAGCCCTTGTGTCCCCGTTTCATCGGAGCCTTTCTTTCGCCGAGCTTGGACGGTGCTAAAATTTAAAGACAGCACTCTTCCTACTCTTCCCATAGCTCTTTCCAGAAAAAGGGGGAAAACAATATTCGTGCCGTGCCAAGTACATGGACAGGATTCTTAAACAACCCGGCGTTTCCTATGTTTTGCTGCTGTTGCTTGTCGCGTTTGTAAATCTATCGGTTATCTTCGGCTTCTTCGAACCACGGGTACGGTTTCGCGGAATCGTCGTATTCAAATGTCGGCCATCAAGCGTAGAAATGGTACACATCCTGCGGGCAGTCCAATTCTTGGCCCGCCTCCGTTTACCGGCCTACCTTTATCGTTTCACTTTTAATTTCAACTCAAAAATTGGTTTCATCACTCGAGCGTAGCGTTGAGTCCTTCCTGGAGGGATTTTAAATCCACCCATCTGCCCGAACAGCCACAGGAACAGCAGCAGCAAATGAGGTAACAGGAGAAAAAGCAAGTGTCTGAGGTTAGACGTGACCGTTTCGTATCGACGGTTGCTTGTAAATGGTTTCGTCCTGTATAAAATATAATGCGTAAACGTTTTATCGTCATTTAAAACAATTGTTAGTTTATCCTCAAAACGTGAACATTATGAAAAGCTATCAAAAGTGTTGAATTTCACGTAAAAATTTGTTAATTTATTAGCAAATTAACGGTAGTTCATGGAAGAAATTAAATCGTAGCGCCCTGATGGTAAAATACATAAACGTGTCATGCGTGTAGTATACCTTCCAGGCGCTTATTGGACAAATCTTCAAACGTCGTACCGTTCATTGGCAAAATGTTGAATGTTTTGCATGGGTGTGTGTGTGTTATTTATTGATTTGAAACTAAGTGTGTGTCTGTATAACTTCCATTGAAATATAAAAAAAATTGGTTTTGTTAAGCATAAACAGATATCAATAGAGGCCGTTCTATCAGAATAAAAAAAGCATAAACAGATGGTTTTGGAACCAGTATCTCTTATTGTACGTGTAATATAACTTTCATTTACTTTTTTATGTAGTTTTTATAAAAAAATCAAGAAAATACTGTGTAAAAATCCAAGAAAATAAATCTACCAAAACAATGTGAAATGTATGAAGTAAAGAAACAAGCAGAGATACTTCCTTGCTGATATTGATGAACGTTTTGAAACGATTATAGGTATGGAATATATATTCTTATTTAGTATTAAATTACTGAGGGTTTGTTATCCGTTTTTTCTGTTAAGAACAGGACGCTTGCAATATAATTTTAAACTTTCCATATGGAGTTAAATGTTGAACATATCCACTTGATTTTTGTTCAATTCAATGTTCGTTTTTTTTTAAGAAAGTTGAAAATCACTCTGACAAGCATTTGTAACGAAAAACAAAGAGGACTTCTCTCCATACAGATCACACCGCTTCTTCCAAGCGTATAACAATGAAGTCTTCTTACTACGCAAATGCGAAAATTATTTTAGGATCTGAGTTTTTCGAATTCTTACCAAAATTAACCCAATCAACCTCAGTTGCCCATAGTTCCAAAACGCTCCCATAACGATCGAATGTAACCATAGCTCTAAATATGAAAATTCCAACCCAATTTGCCGGTTACGCTAATCAGTCGCACTCAAGCGACTGGTGCTAAAACTCACAAACGTGTCGTGCGTGTAGTATTCCTTCCAGGCGCATACATTCCAAAAACTTAAAACCTTCTTCAACCGTGCTCCACTCCATCGGTAACTTGTCGTTTAAAAATGGGGATACTCATTTTAAAACTTCCCACATGAACCGCAAACCCGCGTAACGAGACGCCGGTCGGACTCAGTATTGCAGTCACGTCATTAGGCTCGCCCGTGGCCCTTTTTAGCCACAGTCTACAGTCTTCGGCAAGCGGTCGGAATGCACACGCGTTTGGTTGTCACGTTTTGTTTCAACGCCCCGGGAAGGTGTTGGTAGGTGTTTTTAAAAATTTAATGACACTGTACTCGGTGTACGCGGGAACATAAAAAAGGCCTACACCTACCCCCCCCGTTTCCATTCCTTCCATCCCCCGGGCGCAATGTGTTTTTGAAAATGGATGGAAAATGAGCCAAATGTGACAAAGTGTTAGCGAGCACGGAATTACCAATGAGAGGCGTTCCGCTTACCAGGGAACGGCAGGGACGGTTCAACCATTACCACGAGGTTTACGGGGTGACTGTTGGGTAAGACACTACACGGAGCACACGCGAAAAATAATGCCCACCACTTCCGAGCGAGAAGTCAACTTTATTATTACATTAGCGCAGGGCCGAAGCGGATACGACCGATACCGCTGCAAGGTACAAAACGCCGTGCGCTTCCCAGAGTGTGCGCCAGATTCGAGTAGTAAATATTTTATGATCTCATGTTTTGTTTTCTGTGTGTTTTTTTTTTGTTGGCGACTCACTACGAAAGGAACATGGTTTTGGGCTTTTGGCTGGCTGGCCGTGGAGGGCGGACGAGTGCTTACACGGTGCAACCGCACTCTCGCAACGCTTGCCTTGTTGTCATAATCAGTGCCGCATGAAAGGCATGAAGTGTTTCGCTTTCTGATAAGCCTATAGCCACCGCACGGAGAGGAGAAATCCTTGCAAAACCCCCCGGACCATGTTCCACCAGGAAACCGGAGCTCATGACGAGTGTTCGAGAGTGTCAAAGTAAAAGAAGGTGACAAGCACCGGCCTGGTGTGGGTGTGTGTGAGTGCGTGCCGGTGAAGGACGTACAAATTTTTCACATTTGTATGCTAATAAACCAACGTTCAGTGCTTTCTATGACTTAATAGATGGAAGCAAACGGAAGCGCAGAGAAAAGGACATGTACTGCCTCAGCTCCTTTAAAAAGAAGTCTTCTTGCCTCTCTGCGTGTGTGTGTGTGTGTGTGCGGTTGAATGACGTTTGCCACACAGCAAAACACCTCGATAAAACGAAACGTAAAACGTAAAGACAGAAACCCGATTCATACGTTCGCCGGTTCCCCGGTTTTGTTCGACCGGTTGCATACGTTTCAGGCGTACAAATCTTTACCGCTCGCGTTGCTGGTGGAAGAAAGTGAAAGTTTTTATTGCCCTTTTCGCACCGTACTGCGAGCCAAATGTTGTGGGGATTTATCTGGGAAAGGATGCGTTTGGGAAGGAAAAAGTTTGCTTCTTTTGTTTTGGGTAGAAAAGTTCTCCGTTTCCTACCGGTTTTTATGGTGTTTGCTGGTACGGATTTCGGTTGCGATGAGTGCATTGTTTCGCACCTTCATCATCTTTCGCACTTTCATCATGCGGACGCTTAATGGAGGAATGTAATATTTGCTTCCCTAACTGTCAACCGTCGGTAGAGTCAACCATTGGTCCGATGGGATGGTTTATTAGTGGCTGATTTATCTGGTTGGTGTTTGGATTCTGCAGCTTGATACAACATTTTGGTATATCCGTTGAGTAGAATAGAGAATGTATTTGTAATGAAGAGCTGTACACCTATTTGGTATGATAAAAGAGAAGAGTTTTGGAAATGTTTGTTCGACTATTTTATTGATTTATTTATCTATTTATTTATTGAATATGACTGTTTAACAATTTTGTTGAACTACTTCATATCTTTTCTTGTGGAGGTTTTCTAGATTTTTTTTAAAGAAAAATATAACTTATGGTTCAAATGAAATGTTGACTTAAATCTATCCCTTTATTTGTGAACAGTACGTAGGGTTAGGTTTTTGTTGCTCACAATGCAAGCTGTTCAGACAGTTCTATCGAATAAAAACACATGTTGAACCTTTATTAGGTAGCTTTTAAGGCTAGTAAACGTGTATAAGTATTTAGCTCTGCAAGGCTCAAGTTTAATTTGGAAATAGTTTTGCTTGAATGAATGAGAATGAACATCGAAAAGAACCTCTTTTTGGGTTAATTGACTTTTTAATAAATCATTGAATATATTAGCTTGTGTTAAGGAGATTTTAGATTTTTCTTCTTGCACCTCTAAGAATTCAAACTATTTTCTTGAATTCGTACGGCGTCATTCCCATGACATGACCAGCCCACCGGAGCCTGGCGAGTCTAATTCACTGCACGATGGTGAGATCATCGAACAGCTCGTAGAGCTCGTCATTGTAGTGGCTCCTCCATCCTCCTTCCACACATACGGGGCCAAAAATCCTTCTGAGCTTCTTCCTCTCGAACGCGGCTAAGAGGGCTTCGTCAGTCTTGGACAGAGTCCATGTCTCAAAGGCGTATGTGAGTACTGCGGCTATCAATATTCTATACAATGCCAGCTTCGTCCGTCGCCTCAGGTACTTTGAGTGGAGAAGTTTCCTCAGGCTGTTGTATGACCGGTTGGCAGCCAGCACCCTTGCGCGTAACTCAACATCAATGTTGTTGTCGGTGCTGACTTTTGACCCCAGATAGGTGAAGTTTTGGACGACTACGAATGTGCGGTCACCTATCTGTATATCATCCCTGCGTAAATCAGTGTTTGTTAGCAGGGCCGCTGGTGGTGCCACCATCATTTTGGGTTTCGTCTCGTTCTTTGGTCATAGGAAAGTCTAAAATCAATGATGTCTATGTCATCAACGTATGCCAGGATCTGGATTGAGTTATAGAAGATGGTCCCCGAAGTTTCTCTCTCTCTCTAGCGCCAGATTGAAAAGGAGACAGGCAAGCCCATCTTCTTGGCGCCTGGTGGTAGCAAAGGGCCCTGAGAGTTTTCCATCCACCTTCACCTGATGTTGGCCATTGTCATTCTTACAAGCCTGGTAAGCTTGGCCGGGCTTCCAAAAGAGCTCATTGCGTCGTACAGTTTTATCCTGGCTATGCTGTCATATGTGGCTTTAGTATCAATGAAGAGATGGTAGAAATGAAGCTGCTGCCCCGCCAGTTTGAATGCGAATATCAGAGTGAAAAATTCTGTGTAGACAGTAATTATAACGAACTATAAAAATAGTACTCAAAGGATGTTTTCCACACTCAGGTAGTTTTTACTCAATTTTATTCATATGAGATTTGGAGGGTCTTCAAGGAGTTGCTTAAGATTGTTAGACGCACTGTTTTTTCCTTATCTTGATATAAATGGCTTAATATTTAAATTGCAATTTTTAGTTATTATTATTTCCTTCTTCGGCTTTGTCAGTACAAGCTCAAGTAGCCTTGGCCTACCATCTCCAGCTTCAGCCTATTTTGGATAACGCAAATAAATACTGCTTTAGATCACAACGCAAATTCTAGATTGTGTATCACCCACAAGGTCACACACAATTATGCTCAGCTTAATCCGTTAGCCGTTCGAAATTTGTTGTTTAAATCTCGATCACAAATAACTTCTCGCAGGCAAAGTGACCCGATTCCAGACCAAACTAGCAGCAAATACTACTAGGCCGGCAAAAATTTATGAAAGGGGAAAAAAATCGTACCGTAAAAATTTGCATTTCAGTCGGTCGGACATTTTCTGCATACCTGATCCCATTAGTCAGAACGCCACTGGGGTAAGCTCGGGTGTGACACATGGAAAACGGTACGGGAACGATACGCAGATATAGGAACCCCATAAAGCATCGCTCCATCCACCATTCGCAGGGGGATAGCATTTAAGAGAGAGAAAAAAGGGATTTTTAGCCCAGAACACTGTCGCATGAAACACTGGTTTAGGGCTCGGTGTGGCCTTTGTTTAATCCCAGTCGTAAGGCAAAGGAAAAAAAAACCTCCGGTGAATTTGTGGTCCCTTAACCCAAAGCGAAGGATTTCGTTCCTTTTTTTTTGGTTGCTGTGCTGCAGCTGGGGTTTTGTCCTCAATCGTAACGGGAGGACTGGCTTTTGATGGAGAAAGGGAACAAAACAGACATTATCCATTTTAATCAGAACCGAAAGGACACGCGAATGTAAAGTGCGTTTGGTCAGTCGGGAGTGTGTGTGTGCGTGTGCGTGTGGGTGGGAATGCCTCGGGTGAAAGGTGAAATTACTTCGGAAGCTTAGCTTTGACCGCGTGGAATTTGGCGTGGAAGCGCAGTGGAATGTTCCACAGGCTTTCGTTTTTTTTTCGTTACCCTCCCATTTCTTTGTTTAGTGATGCCAAAAGGAATGAGTTGGTTGTGGCAGCTCTTTTTTGGTCTGCAAAAGCGAAAGACAAACGCAGCAGAGAAATGTTTAACTGCAAAAATGTAAATTCGTTGTTTTGTTTCACTAACTTCAACAGCCCTTCCTCGGTAGTGCAGAGAGGTCAAACGGTACGGCAGCAGTGGAAGAAGCTACACCCGTCCAGAGAACAAAACCATCCAAGCCGCAGGGTTGGTTGGGGTTTTGCATCAGTTAGCCGTGTGGCCATCCTTCTTTCGGAGCAGCAACCGAAACGGCTTCGAAACCCAAGACCAGCGCCATTATTTTATCGGAAAGCCTACATCTTCTTCCTAAGGGTACGGGAAGCGAAGGGAGAATGCTGGGTGGCCGGTGGCGGCGAAATATTTAATCTTACAATTTTTCTTCCAGCAATCATAAATTTCTAATTCATTTCGACTGCCTGTTATCTTTTTTTATCCGTTTGGACGGGGAGCAAATATTCGTTTTTCATTTTTGGGGTTTTTAGCGTCGTAGCGTTTACTGGTTTTCTGTTTCACTGCTCTTCTAAAGCGAAAAGAGAAGCCCCGGCAAGATCATCTCTTGATGTTTTAAAGGATGTGCCAACAGTTAAAGAGCGAGAATGAATGTGTGTGTGTGTGTGTTCTATTGGAATGGTTGTATGATAGGTTTGTTTATGCTTCGTATTTTTGCAAATTTAAAATATTATAAATTCTTAAACTGAAAGCCAAGTGAAACATCTATTATACAATCATTTGAAACAAGATAATAAAATAAATTTAATGTACTAAAGTATGTAAGAAGACCTGGGATTATTAAAAAAAATTACAAAAGCAGGAAAAACAGGAAAAATGTAATGAAAAAAGCTAGTATAATAAACGATGAAAATAATTGAGAAAAACAACAAATAAACGAAGCAGAATGAAATACTAAATAGATAGATACTGGATTTTCACAGTAGACCGCCGGTCTTCACACGCTAGGACCGGGGTTCAAATTCTATCTGGGCCGTTCCCCCCATAGTGTGTACTGACTATCGAACTGTGGAATCAATAAGTCAAGTTAGCCAGAAATGGCAGACCTAAGAAGTCAATAGGTCGAAGAAGAATTAGAGAAATAATTGATAAAGTTGTCATCAAACATACAAAACGTTAGGAGCTTCAAGAACTTGAGTTTTAGAAGGCATGCCTGGCATTTCTAGCTTACAAGACTTTATAATACCTCGTAGTTGGAAAGACATTCCACGGTACAGGAGATCGGTTCAGATGGGACTTGAACTCCAGACCTGCCGTATGAAGACCTCCTCAGCAAAAAATGGAAGAAAACTATAAATAATTTTTATATAAAATAACTAAATTATTAATGCCAATTCGCCTTGAGGAAATATTAACCTAGTTTAAGTGTCTATTTTGGATTATTTTGAAACTATTAAGAGAGAGAAATTTAAATCAATACATACATCATAACACGCAAGGAAGCTAAATCAATTAATAGGAAAAAAAAAGAAAAAACAGTAACCAACGAACAAGGAAGAAAACAAATTAAAAAAAACACATAAATCGTAAAAAATTAAGAGCTTAAATAGGTTAATAGAAAAAATAAAATAATAAAGCCCCAAAACTGGAAAGTAACCTATGAATTTGGGGTCAGAATTTAAAATGATTAAAGAACACATTTTATAATTAGAGATTGGGGTGGTCCGGTGGCAGGACCGGGGCTCAAATCACATCCAGACCGGGGTTCAAATCCCACGCAGGGCTGATTCTTCTTTCTTGGCAGTACAACCTCGAGAGGTCTCGGTCTGCCATTTCTAGCTTTCTTCTGTGACTTGATGTTATACGTTAGTAAAGTAGGCAGCCCTACGTACAGGGAAGCTGTCCGAATGAGATTTGAACCCCAGTCCTGCCGTGTGAAGACCGGCGCCGTTATCCTCTCGGCTTCCGGACCGGGCTGCCTACTATGCTACGAGTAAAAGCAACTCACAGAAAGCCAGAAATAGCAGACCGAGACTTTTCAAGGTTGTAGTGCTATGGAAAAAGAAGAATAAGATGAAGAAGACACAAGAACTCAAAAAGGACAGACGCTCTCATTTTATACATCCTCTTTTCTCATTTTAAACCTCGCAAGAAAGATGGAGAAAAGTGGAGTTGATGCATGAAGATATATTAAAATAAAAGTACAAGCTTACAGAACTGAAAGTAGACTTAAAGAAAATAAAAATATTAATGAAAAAGAAACAAAATATTACACAGAAGAAATAATAAAAAAAACACAAATAAAATAAAATGTAAGGATAAGATAATGCAACTCGGGATTGAAACAAAGTCCCATGGGTAAATAAACACGATTGTTTCTCCATTTCGGACCATCTAAGACTTTTCTTTTGCTTCTTCCACTCACCACTTACCTTAACTTGTTTGAAATTCCATCAAACGTGCTGCCCGAAGATGAGGTTATGACGGGAGCTAGCTTATCAGTTAGTAACTGGAGCGCAATATTTGGTCGACATTTTTGGCCCCAAAACCTGGCGGCGTTGGGTTGGGTCGAGAGCTGTTTAAAATTCAGAGATGAATAAAATTAAAATTTCCCCAACTAGGTACTTTGCTTTCCTGGGTGGTCGGCTTCCTGGGAGTTGGGTGTGGTTGAAAAGGAGCAAATAACGCAAATAACCAGACGTGGAGGGTCTGAACTTTGGCAGGAAGCCGACGATGAAGTAATTTCGTGCGCTTGGCACCGGTCGCCCGAAGGTGTTTATCAATGTTTTTTGAAGAGCAAATCTTCATCTTTTTTTTCGAGCGTTGGTTAAAAGAGACGAAAAATAGGAAAATTTGAAAGAGAAAGGTATAAACCTACACTCACAAACACAGAGAAAAAGCGAAAGAGATAAGCGTTAAAGTTTCCGCAAAAATGGATGAAATGAGTGGCCGCAGGCTTTGAGCTTAGCAAACGGAGAACTGTGCGCCGTTGGAGGCGCAAAACCTTAACGGTGCTGAAGTGCTTCAGTTTTGAGGATCATTTTCCAAAAAGCACTTTCGAACGAAAAATCGCCTTCTTGTGAGAAGTATAATGAGAAATGAGTTAATGTGCCGGTACTGATAGTTCAATTTTTTTTTATGTCCTGCTCCCTTACCGAATCGGCAGGACTCATCTATCGTCCCGCGGACCGTCGAACAATGTAGCGTAACAATGTATCGGAAAATTTACATTAATTAAAACACTCTTCAGCAAAACCTGTCACGCGTCTGTCAGAGCAAAAGAGCGCAAAATGCTCTTCAAGGAAAATAGCAAGAAGGAAACAAAAAGGATACACCGGCCACTGCAACAATCTGCTGCTGACAAACTGATAATGAGCCGGTGACGCGCGCGTTACTTGAAGGGAAATTAATGAATTCATGCCACTGTCCTTGTCACTATCGGCATTCAATCGACGCACATGACAGCACACAGGGAGGTGTAGGCCGGCTACCGAGTACTGCTCCCTCGGCCCCCGGAATGAACCACTGGACGCTGAATTTTTGCTATCTATTTACACGATTTACTGCTTTCTTCGCTTGTTTTTGTTGAGCGTTCCTTTTATCCTCGCTTTAATTGGTTAGCGGTTTGGATAGGGTGGAATGAGGACGCGTTTTCTTCGTTCGCTTCCTAGCTCTTGCTTACTTCTAACCAGCTATACATTGTTGATGGTCGCTTAGCAGATAGGAAGATGGTGTACTAAGAAATAAGTGCAAAAAAATATATTCAAACACGCAACCATTCCCCATCTACTATCATATTGGAAAGAAGAAAAACAAATTCTCCCCGGCAATGCTCATTCGGATGGAAAAAGGGAAATTTGTCATTGACAGAAATTAATTGCACGCTTCGAAACCCTGCCGGCACAAGCTGCACGGGAACAAGTGCAATATGGTTCCGGGTTCAAGGTTGATTGCTTCTGTGACAGAAACGCTTGGGGATAATCGTATGCACTGCGGCAGTTTTTTTTGCTCGATTGTCTGCGTGTGATAAATCTTTAAACAAATTGATAGGCCAGTGGAAAAATAGATGTGTTAATTGTTGAAGAAGCTATTGAAATATGAGATGTTTGCTGCGTTGCATACATTTAGGCGTAATACAGTACGATCGTTGAGGCACCGAATCGGTGCGTTCAAAAGATACAGGGCGTAGCTTGTCTTTAAGAGGCAGCTTTTGGAACACATATTATCATATCAATATTTTATTTGCTTTTGCAGTTTTGTTGTCATTCCAATTCTAAATACAGCAATTGCTTAAATTATGTTGGTACTTAACAATCTGATACTAAAGATCAAGTAACGTCAAGATAAAGGATCCAGTATAAAATAAATTTTTGTGTCGAATTGGTATGGAAAAAAAAACCATAGAAGGTTTACAACAAATTATCAAAAAAATTGGATACTATAAATGTTTATTTATTGAGCTATTAAGGTATAAGTAAGCACTCTTGATTATTTGTTTAAAGATTGATTTAGATGCATCGTCATCATATGATGCTTCTGCTGAAATCTCCGGCTCAAAGACGTCGCTGACGGCGTTGAAGGAACAAAGAAAGGGTAACTGAGAGGAGTTTAGAATTTAAAGGATCGACGACGCGCTCATTTTCGGAGAAGTATTGTTCACGAGTGCTATCAGCAGTTCATTCCGGGTAATGATCTGTTGCACAGTCACAGACGTGTTCCACTGCGGAACCCTTTGTATAGCGATGTCGCTTTTTGGTCCAGGATCTTCTTAACGATATGAACATTTAATAATAGGTTGGAGAGCAGTTTAATTAAAAAAAAAACGAACTCTATTCAGGATTTACACTAAATGTTCGCTTATTCCCTAAACTGACTGACCCTAACTATCTGGTCGTCCCTACTTTTAAATAGTTAAACTGCTGACCCAGCTGAAAGAAGTCGATCGATTCGGTTCGGTTCGGTTGGTTCGGTTGGTTCGATGGAAGTGAATGACCTGCGTACTCGGCTGGTTCTGGTGCCCATGTATGCATAACTATATGCTCTGAGCATTTGATCCAAGGATCGGAAAGCCTATATCTTCTTCAGCACTTGGTGCATTTTACTATCTTACATACTGTCGCGCCCGGAGTTTGAAAGAAAGAAAGAAAGGCCGTTTTAAGTTCCTCTAGAGAAGTTTACCTTGCTTTTTTTCGTTATTATCTAAAGGTGTACTTTGTTGTGCCGCATGATCTTATAGCGATTGTTAAGCTACGTATTCCTGTTTACTCCTAAAATTATGCAATCTTCTACTTTATCCCTACTACCTATGTTGTCAACGACACATATTGCCGGAAGTGGTGTGGAGTTCCCCCCGTAGTGAGGACTGACTATTCAACTACGTAGTATCACTAAGTATTGTAAGCCAGAAATGATAGTCATGACAGTAAGATGTTGTTAGGTGAGGGAGATGAAGATACTTTCGGGTGATCTCCATTTGTTGTTCACATAGAAGGAAGCGGAATAGGCTACAAAATAGTGGTCAGAACGAGCTTCATTTTCAAGGACAAGGGTTTATTGTACCAAAAAAAGCTTTAAGCAAACAGCTTTTGTAGTTAAAGTTTTTAGATATATTGTTCCCAATATACAGACACTAAGAAATACAATGGTAATGTTTCATTTGATTTAAGACTCCACTTGATCTTTACCTTCATTTTTATCTTTATTTGTATTACTATGCCCACCTTAAAGCTTTAACAAAAAGCCATAAACTCAAACTGAGAACTAGAAAGACATCCTCCTGAGGGTCCAATATACAGGGACAGGGATAGGGCAGAATTTTGGAAGGCGTGTAAGGAGAAGGTGCAAAATAAGATCTAATATGGTATAATAAAATCAAAATAATGATAGATGAAGTGGAATATTTACAGGTAGAGGTAAGACATAGTTCAGCACTAAATGTTATGTAGATTCACTGATGATTGAACAAAATTTGAGAACGCAAAAAAATCAAATAAAACAAGGAATGATATGAACTGCGCATAGCTAACTAACTAATTTTGTCTTTTTTTAGCACAATAAGATACGCTCTTCAACACAATAATATGCCAAAACAACTGTTCTCTCATATCTTGTCTTTTCTTTACACTTGTCTCTTACGACATAACAAAAACAAAAGCTTCCATCACCGCTTGTTTCAATGTCAACAGTGCAACCGATGCTGCTACAACGTTTCCGATGCTCTAAAGAGGGCAATCCTTTGATATATCGATATCACAACAACCCCATCGAGAAGCGGCGGTAACATCGTTTTCCCTTCCACGACCAACATGTGATGCGAGTGAGATCAATTGAGTTTTTCGGTTTCGGCCCGGTACCGCACGGGGAACGTCCTTAATGTGGTGGGCGTGTAGCAGGACGTGTTTATGATGTCAAGTAAAAGGAGCATAAAAACACACGCACCCACCGAGCAAAAGACGATTCTTTCTTTTCTTGGGGGTTGGTTCGATAAAGGGTAAAAAGGTTTCTTAATTCAACCAATTTTCTGGTTTCCCTTTTGATCTTTGCCTTTTATTGTGTCTGTGTGATACGAGTTGAGTTTCATTCTTTCGGTTAGAAGACATTTTGCAACAACCATCCTTCCACGCTGTTTGCTGTCGGGATGTTTTGAAAGGTGATCTGTACTGGTGGATCTTTTAATGGAGGTGTTTATTGAGTTATTGAAAGGTGCTTTGACCGAAAATCAAAACTGGATGCTTTTTATTTGACAATCCAAAAGGATTGCTCTTCGCTATGGAGACTCTTTTTCAGATTCAATAAAATAAAACGAATTCCTTTTTTCATTTTAAAAGGATCTAATAAAATGGAAGCAATGTCCGCAGCAAATAAATTCTCCAATTAATTTACCATCAAACCAAGCGCTAATCAAACAATTGCCTTTGTGGTTCGATGCACCCGGAACCCCTTTCTAGCTGTCCAACTGCGCCCATATGATCCTTTGTGCTTTCGATCCCTTCAATCGCATGTGTGTTTTTTTTTCCTAGACCTCATCGAATAAAAACCTCAAAAAAGGGTTTTAACTGTTTCTCCTGTTTTACTTTACCCGAGCTCCCTTGCTTGTCTAGTCGTCGAAACAATCGATAAATAATTAATAGCCATTAATATTGTGTCCGAACGAAAGCTGTTGTTCGAACCTCGATTTATCTGTTCGACTGGAGGAAAGAAGGGCGAAAAAAGGCGTATTGAAACTGATGCACCGATCTCACGGTATCGATAGGGTGCATCGGGCATTTATTGTGTGAGTTTTCCCGCAACGGTACGATTGGACCACCCTCAGTGAGGGAGAAAGGGGTTTCTTTTTCTTTTATTTCGTGGATTTGCTCAATTAATCCAAAACATGCTGAACGTATTGAACGATAAGCCCAAAATTAAGCCTTTACTGTACAAATACTGAACGAAAAAAAATCATTTGAATGTAACTACGAATTTCCGCATAAATTCTTAATTAAGTAAAAATTTGTAAAGTTACAACGCATCTGCCAACTCAACTATATCGGTTTAGCAACAACTCATAAAAAACAATATTTTTCAGCTCCCACAAACAGATTGAGAGAGGGGAAGTTTTTAGGCTAGTGTTTTAGAATAAATTATTTAAAAGTTTAGTTTGTCTAAAATATAATTGCTTTTTACTTTATTTTGGCCTTTCGTTTTCATATTATTGTTCAGCGGATCATCTTAGCCCTCTTTCTTAATGTTTATGTTTTAGTTAGGTCCTATATTTCATTCTGCTTCTTTGTTCTAAGATAAAATTTTATCGCTTTCATGTATCATTTTTTAAGTTTTGTTTTTTAATCATGTTTATCTGTTTTCTTATTGCTTTGTCAAAGATTACGTTATTCTTTCCTATATTTTGTTGTGTGTTTATATATTTCTTATCATTTTTATGTTTAGCATTAACAAGGTTTTCTATTGCAGTAAATCCTTTTTTTAATTATTATCTTTTAAAATAGAATTTTGGTACAACCTCTTTACTTAAATTTTTCTATCGTGCAATAAAATAGAAGATTAATGTTTTGACATCTTTTAGCCTTTTCTACGACTAGCTTATCTGCTCTGCTATTTTATATTTAATTATTGTTTTAATGGTTTACAACGTTTTTAAACGATTTCACCTATCAAAAAGTTTTTTTTTGAAGCATGAAGTTGGCTAAAAATATGGCTTGCAGTTTTAATTCTTTATTATATTCATTTTGATGCATTTGCCCAGAGCTGCTGCCCAGACTATATTTTAATGTAAATTGTTTACCTCTTAGCACTTTACTTCGTGCTTAATGTTTTATAACTTTGCACCTATGTGTTTTAGGAGGATTAATTTTATTTTATTTTTATTCTAAATTGATTATAGCAAGTTTTTGCATATTTTTTCTACTTGTCTTTGAAGCTTATTTTTAGTGTATTTTTTGTAAATCTCATCTTTGTTTTTTTCTGGCAGTGTTCAACTGAAATTGAAACTCTTTTCTTTTATGTATTGTTTTATTTTAGTTAAAAATTTATTGCATTTTTTCCCCATAAAAGTAATGAACTTCCTTGAGTTAATTTGCCTAGTTTCCTTATTTTTCCCTCTCGGTTCATATACTCTGCTCTTCCCGAACGCGGCCCGCGCGTTATGTTGAATGAATGAGAAAAACTCAACACAGCATGTATGTGTTTGTTTGTGCACACATATAGGTGGAAGGATTGCACATGTGTTGCTGATTGCGCCGGAGCTGTTTTTTTCCCACATCTTCCCCAGCTGACACCGCAGCATCGCGGTGTAAACAAACGATCAGCTGTTTGGCGGAGAGCTTGTTTTCATCGATTTTTTCTCCTTTCCTTTTGAACACACGCACACACACACATATGTACAGGTTGTCAGTGTGCACATATCACTCTCTCCCCGCCACGCGGTAAAGGATGACTTCGCGGGATGGAAAGTCGCTGAAGGCACAAGCGCACCATATGTGACGAAGGCTTTCGCGGCTTTCTGGCATGGCACGTGGCTCGCTCGAACGGGTGAAGCGCCCCCGGTCGTGAGTGTGAGCAAAACAGACCCGAAACAGGGCTTTCACTTCGGGTGTCGGTTTGCGGGCGAAAGGATTCGTTTTTCGCTTGTGTGTGTGTGTGAGTGTGAGTAGTAAGCTTGTTGCATGAGCTTTTTCTTGAGAGCGAGAGCCAAGAGAAGAAAGTGGACGAGCTGTCGAGTGTAACATGTGTGCAGACACCGGGCACATGTAGCAGCACCACGTGGTACGGTTGATATGGTTTTGGAATGTTTACATTCTTTTCCACTCCGTTTGCCTCCTGTTCCGCCGAGACTTCTCCTGGGGGGTGTGCAGTGTGTTCAACCGTGACGTCTTTGCTTGATCGGCCGAGATCGAGCACGTGCCGCGTGGAGTTCGGTTTGGGTAAAGTTCTTTAATATGCATGAAAAGAATTCGGAGACGCACACAGAACCGAGTCATAACCGGATGGAAAGGGTTTTTTTCTACGCCAGCTATGATCCTGTTTCATGCCGTTTTTACTTTTTTTTGCGTCCCGTCGGCAAGCGTTGTAGGGGTGATTTTTTATTATTTTCATTTCAACCTCGGCACCGTCGGGTTGCGTGCATGTGTACCCATGGATTGAATCGGGTTTTTTCTACTCATAGTCAAAACGAAGGGGTTGAAGACAAAAATCGAAATACCGGAACCGCGTTCCGCAATCGAAATCATCACCGCACAGACCGAACAATATTTAAAACGAGAGCTCAAAAAAAGGGTTTAACGACGGGGTTGCTGGATGGAAGAGGTTTGTGTGAGTATGTGTTTTTTTTCTTTATGAGGGATAACTGTATTTTTTACCTCGTGCTCGGTCTAAAGCAAAAAAAAAAAAGAGAGAGAGAAATGCGACGTGTGTGACGAGCTTGGTGCATTTAGACTCGAGAATCGTTTTTTATTCATGCTTGTCCCATACCGTGCCGAGATTTTTTTTTATTGAACTGGAGTTACGACGAGTCATTGCTGTGGGTTTTTTTTTGTGCGTGTGTGCGCTGAAGTGTGTAATGTTCGTATGGGTTACGATAATGATGGTGATGATGTGAGGAATCGAACACGTTCGTGTGCATATTTTTGAATATTAATGAGAATCCTTTCTACGGTGCAGATTTTTTTCGCAAAAAGTGGAGAAAGTAGTATTTTACCCGTTTTGCATCATATAAAGAAATTTAAAACAACCGTTTTGTTGAAAATATTAATTTTTGTTAAAATTTTGAATTTGTATGTGATGCGCGTAGCATACACTTTAGGGGAAATGAGTATTTCTTAGTATGATTGCTTTATTGCTGATTGCTTATTTCTTTCTATTTTAATTACTTTTCGGTTACTTTGAATTGATCGATTTATAGCTCATATAAAACAAAGAAGTAATAATTATTCAGCTAATTCTTTTGGGAAACTTATTTATTTAGTTAACTGTTCTGATTATTGCATACCTTCCAGGAGATTCGATAAGTGCGTAGTATGAAAAAAATGTCTATTTATTTTATTTTACTTAAAATTTATCCGAAGAAAATAAAAAGCCAAAACCACAATCCCCGATCAAAATTGTGGCATATTTTAAATTAAAATGAGTAAATCAGTTTCGAATTACCCTTAAAAATTACCGACACCGAAGTTCAGCCAACAGTATTCGATCGATATTACACGTAGCACGAAAATGTTTTAAACACCCAAAAAAAGCACCATTGCTTAAGTTTTAGACCACCTGAAACTCATCTCAAATGGTTTCGCCTTCGGGACAAAGCACTGGTAAAAGCAGAACTCTTCTGCAGAAATTCGAGCTCCGAGCTCGCGTGCCGAAAGGATTCTTTGAACTGTTTCTTGGGAAAGAAGGGAAAGGCACGAGGGACAGGATGGAACGTGCACACCTGAGGTAGGAAATGGATCAATCCTTCACCTGACACTCTTTGCGCCGAGCAGGGAAAACGAAAGTGAGCGAACAAGAATGCGATTGAGCGAAAGGAACGGAAAGAAAGTGTTGAAGCGGCAACACGAGCCCCGTAGAAAGCAACCGTGGGTAATAAACAGCTAGTTAAGCGCGCGGCGGAGAAAGAATGAAACGTACATCCGAACATCCGAGCCATCGCCACCGTACCCCGGGTTACCATGGTAACTCATTATTCTTAAGGATAAATTACCCAGGGTTTCCTTTGCGTCTTGCGTTTACGGCGGCACGGTACAGGTTTCCTTTTTGGCGTATTTTTGACTACGCGCAAGAAGTCTACGCAAACATTCTTCATCATCACGGGTGGTGGTGTGGGATGAGGTGAGTGTTGACTAGGGGATGAAAGTGGGAGGGAATGGCTGTACATAATAAGAGCCAGAACCGGAAGCACCCGACATCGTGTCGTGGTTGGGATGTTTTTTCTTCTACCCTGCATCCACACTCTGCCGTTTCTTGTCTTTTTGGCTTTTGGAGTTTGGTATGTTCTCCTTCTCATCAGGACACCGTCCTCTGCTTCCTCCTCCCTCTAGTCGTCGATGGATGGGTTGGCTCGGTTCTTATGTACATAATTCACCCTCTTAAAATCGAACAAGATGCAAAGTAAGATGGTGTAATAAAAAAAAAAGAAACGGGTGGGTGGGTGGCTGTTGGCGTGGTGAGGCTAAAATGTAAAATAAAACCATCGCGGGGGATGAGCGAACTGTTCGTGAGCGTCTTGGATCAATATTAACTCTTTTGCTGGGTGTGTGCTGTTGCCATTAGACGAGACACAACGAGCGATCAATGATGGTGGAGTGCTGTTTTGAAAATGGTGTTTTAACGTTGCGAAATAACGTTTCTTTTAATGCAAATTTTAGTAAATGTTGAAGAAATGAGTAATTTTAACATTCTTTACTATTTAACGCATGATGTTTTCTCATCCTTTAACAGTAATCAAATTCATTTTAGTCATAACTTTTGTTTCCATATTTTTTGTTCTTCTTGTCCAAGGCGTGAAACCTTCTTCAGTTAATTCCTTTGATTTATTTTTATTTTTCTTTGTTATATAACTTAACTTCTTAACGTTTTTTCTCTATATTTTTCCATCCAACCTTTCATTATTTTCTGATCATCACCATCCCATGTTATGAGAAATAAATTATGTGTTCCATTAATATTGTAACATTTGCATTAGTTTATTTTTTTCTAGTTGTAATTACTTGATTGATTGGCGTTGGGTTCGGAGGTGGTCGGCGAGTGCAGCCTCGTGATTAGCAGAGAACCTGCTGTTACGAGATGAATCTCGCCGGTAGTTCCTGAATTCGGTGCTGGCCTGGTTGAGCACGGGCTATCAATGCTGGGCAGTTTGAGGAGCGCTTTACGCAGGTAAATTTTTGTACTGTCCACATTACTGTTTTCTTTTTGTTTCTCTTTTGTCAGACCGAACACGGAAGGATGTTGTATGTTTCATACACAGCACCACCATCACACCCACAGACCGGAGCAATAGAACCGGATCAAAATATCGAACATTTTCCAATAGCTCTTCAATACAACCCCCCTGGACAATAGACCTGGACAACCACGTCGCAATCGCCACACATCCAAAGCCGAGTATGTCCGGGATAAGGCAAATAACAGGGAGGAAATTCCTTGTTAACTGTTGTTTTCTGTATTTTTTTTGTGAAATTGTAGTTCGTCAACATACTAAACGACTAGTTGACTAAACGGCGTCGAGCCGTCATACTCTAAATAAATAAATACTTGATTGCTTGCAATAGAATGTTGCTATCTTCAAATAAAAATTATAGTTATTTTCCAAAGTTAAAGTGATTTTTGATAAAAATATTTTTTATACAATTATTGTACAATTTGTGGTTTTTATGTCATGTAACAATCATTTTCCTTATTTTTCTCACATTACAAATGTTTTTTGCTGGTTTCAATGGTTTTTCTTCCCTTATTTATTGAAAAAGTTTCATTTCTAGCTTAAATATACTCGGCTTTTCTTTCCTTCTTTTTTATTACAAGGTTTGTTTTAAATCCATGCAATATTTGTTCGATATTGAAAGCATGATCATACTGTTTGGTGAAACAATTTGCATTCGGCTTTTGTTCCTATTAATTTTAAATGGTTGAATTGATCACCGTAATTTTCGCAAGATTTGTTAAAGAGTTTTTATGTAATTTTCTTCTTTAGTTATCATTTTGATTTATCACTTGTTTTATCACTATCACTTTTTTTGTTCCCCTATCTACCTTTTTAACCTTTCTCTGAATTCTTTGGAAGTAGATTTTGTTAATTGTAATCTTCTCTTTGTGTTTTACTTTTCAATTAGCGGTATTCTTGTTCCTTAGTCAATAAATTCCGAAAGGTGGGTAAAGCATATTCTTTGAAATATTAGTCTAATTTTAAAATAAAATTCCTTCCAGAACAAATGCTGTAAAATTAACTGGAAAACCTCATGCCATTTATCACCGTCACCGTACAAGCGGATTGCCCTGGCTGTTGGGTAGAATCATTTGCGTTTTCCAAGCAGTGTTTTCCGATCGAAGAAGAAGCACATGATTTCAAAACTCTAAAAAGAACGAAACAATCCTCTTCCAGCAAGCATCTGACTGAATCAATGCAGTCAGTTCGGTTGAACGAAGTATAAAAAAAATGTGAGGGGTGCGTTTTTTCCATTCATTCAACCCCTTTTCAACCCTTTAACCGTGCGTGGAATGAAATCGAGAGAGAAAAAAACGGATAGGGGTAACGATAGCAACCCAGACACAGGATGCTGGATGGTACGATTTTTTTTCCGGATTTTCGGTGCGTATGTGTGTTGTCTGCATCCCTCGTGGTAGTACTGGGAATGTTTTAAAGTCTTCGTTTTTTTATTTCCAGCTCAATCCCCACGGGAAAGAAGTGGCGCTTGGAAAGGGGTGGTAGTTAGGGAAAGGATTCGAGAAAAAAAAACGATATGCAAATGACAGGGTGAAGTTGGGCCTGCTTTTTTTTGTGCTGGCCCTATTCAACCGTTTTCTCATCCACAGATACGTGCTTACCCTCGCGAATGAAGCGATTTTTTTCTGGTTCCCGTTCGATGCGTTTAATATTCTTTCCAGTACTACAAACGAACGTTCGTTATCACGGTGAGGCACACTGGGGGTTGAACAAGAAAAAAATAAATTATAGAAGTAGGAAACCGGTACAAGGATGTACGGAGAGAGAAAAAAAGAGGAAAAACATTCGAATGAATTCGAACGAATTTAAAACCATGATGCCTTTTGGTACTCGGGAATTGCCTGAAGGTTTATTTGCATCCGTGCCACTCGGGAATCTGGTATCAGGGAATGTGCCGGTGCTTTGTGTGTGTGCGTGTGTACTTGGGTTTCGGATTCCGGCTTCACTTTCCAGCCTTCCTGTGTCGCGGTCCCCGGCGCTCACCCAGCTGTTATAAAAGCCAACCGTTTGGAATTGAAATTTCTATGCTGTGATGTTATAAATTACAATAATTGCAATTAAATTTCTATCCCGATGAGGAGGATCGCGTGCGAGCGGGAAAGGATTTGATGAGGAAGCAGAAAAAAAGGGTACAAAAAACCATGCGCGAGGACACATCGGAAGAAAGTTTCCTGACAGCGAAACAACACGGCACGCTTCACATTGACCGTAAGGGCAGATGAATGTCTAGAATCGAGGGCAGGCAAAGTAGGAACAAAAAACAACGAAAGGGGTAGTTTTTTTTCCTTCCTAGTTCCTTCTCAATAATGCGTCGTTGACTGTCAGGCTTCTTTCGTGCACATCTGTCTGACCCTAAAGCGGTTTTTTTGGCTCTCCAGTGTGTGTCACGGACCGGTGTATTTAGATTTTTTGTGTCGCGTTCTCTAGCTCGTGCTCACGGTCCCCATGGTAAGGTGACAGATAGGAAGATTATGCTGAACCGTGGAAGGAATGGAACGCACAGGGCACGGTGAAAAGGGTTGAAGCTTTTTGCCGGGCGATGAGTGGGACTTAGCAATTTATCGCGCAGGATTCCTGCTTGAAGGTAAGGATTTTGTCCCCGATGATTCATGGTACGGGTGGTACGGGTGGAACGGTTCGGGATCGGGGATGTGATTTATTACCGTTTTTAATGCACTGGGCTGTGTGCGTGGAGAAAGTTTTGGAGTAGTTTGGTTTGGCAAGCTGGGGCTTAGAAGTAGAAAATATGTTCAACAATAGATGAAAAAAGCCTTCATCATTTCATCATTGAAGTCACTGATGAAATTTACTGTTTTCAGTTCAAGTTAAGCTTTTTGTTCATTACTTTATAGAGCAGAGGGGTTTTTTGAGCAATTTAAAAATTACTTTACCTTTAATTTGTTTAAAATAGAATTTTAAACTACTAAGATTTGTTGCTTACTTTACTTTGATTGTGCTGTTTTATAAGTAAATTAGATTTAAATGCAACACTGAATTAAGTTCGAATCATAACGCCTGAAGGTATGCAATTTTATACAAAGTTATTGTTTGATTGAGTATTACATAAGAAAAGTAAATATGAAACTGTTCGAATATCCATAATAAAAATGATGAAAAGTAAATAGAAAAAAGGCTTAATATTTTACAGTTTTTTAAAGACAAAAGCAGTCGGCAAATGCATGAAATTGGGTCAAGCCATCAATATGTGTTTTTTAAAACATAATTTAAATTTTAGTTTTAAATTTTATTAAAACTATTGTTTATGTTAAGATCTAAATCTTTTCAATAAATTTTAATTTTTAAATATTTTAGTGTCCTTTGAAGAGCTTCTCAACAATTGTATTGAATTGCATACTTTCAGGCGTTATCATATTAATCATTAGCAGATACTCATACTCAGTATAAGTAATAAGACACGTATTCCACTGTTTGAATTATAAATGTAAATGTATTTTGGAAGGGATTTTAGATCAAGATTACGAGGTAAACTCACGATTCAAACGCTCAAAGGGTTGCACTGCGTACAATCTGTACAAAACACCAGGCGTCTCCATTTACACACCGCACATGAAATTGTCACAATTTCAATCAACTATTCCAACTCTATAATGATATGTTTCACGGCTTCCATGATCGCAAAACATGGCCATAGTTTTAAATATCATTCCCGTATCACATTACCGTCCGATTCTACCGCTTCCACTCGTACCGTGCCCGTGTCTTGTTGCTAAGGCTTAAAGAATTGCCCGAAGAATCGTTCACTTTTCTGGCGTTTCGATTTCCGTTTTCACTTGAAAGCAACGCGCCCGGAGGCGGCATCAGAAGCAAAAAGTCCTTCAACTTCCCATCTAGCTCACTATCATTCGGTGCGCTCTCCCCCTTCTCTGCAATAAGCAAATCAAGAGCAAAAGCAGAGCAGCAAATTTGCGCTAAGTAAGGAGGCGACAAATATCAAAGTGTGTTTGGTGAGCCTGAGACGTGGACATGGACGACAAAACGGAGTGCGTTGTTTAAAAGAAAAGCAAAAAGCAAAGCTCCAAGATGAGGCAGAAGGCTACTTCGTGTCCGGTGCCGCAGTTGCAATAGCGCACCCGCGCCCAAAAAAAAACCGCGCCCGGGAATGGGTTGGAAAAATAGAAAATATTTCAAAGGAAAATCGAACCACACCGGCACACAGGGCTTTGATTGGCTATTAAAAAACTTTTGTAATTTAACTTTGTCTCACTCACTGTGTGTGTGTGTTTGTATTGGTGGCGGTGGCTTCTTAGAGTCGTGCGACGCATTGGGATGGGATTGTGTGTGTGTGTGTGTGTGTGTGTGTGTGTGTGTGTGTGTGTGTGTGTGTGTGTGGAGCGGCATTGGAATCGGACACCGGAAGTCACCCGTTGCCAGGAGCCGGGTGGGTACGTAGCAAAGCAGTTACAAAACGCACAAACTGCACACTTTCGATTCGCGGACGCATTTCGAACGATTTTGTCGAACGTTCGATACAGGCAAAGAGTGGTATAAAAAAGTAGGACTTTACAGTCAAAGAAAAGTATTATAATTCCCTGATTCAAGTAATGGCACAGACAGGGGAATCAGGCAATGGCAGTAGGGTCCTACGGGTGGACTGGGCTGAGCAAAACTCATTGAAGTTGTTTTTCACTGGCAGTAAAGGTCACAACCCGAAGTTAACTCGAAATCGCCGGGAAACGGTGCCCCCGCCTTCGCCGAGTTGCCCGCTGGCCATGCGTTTCGTCGGGCCATTTAATACAAAGTTGAAATGAAATCGTGGAAAATTAAAACGGAATTTTTTGGCCCAAGCACACCCGAACTCGAAAAGCTTGCCCGGTTTATTTTATCTGTTACGTGTTGGTGTTCACTTTTTGTTTGCTGCCTCCCTTATTGGGTTCGTTTCGTGCGCTGGTGCAGCTGGTGAACGTAGCTGGCTGGTGTGGGTTCACCTCGCACTTTGGCCGATTCGGCATAATAACATCCTACTTGAGAGGATTTCACCTTTCGCAAGGATGGAAGGCGCACGCCTTCGGGGTAGTGTTTATTTTGTTTCGACTTCTTCAACTCTGTGTCGAACCTCCGTTCGATTTCTAGTGGTGTTTAACGTTTCGCGAAACGAAAAAAATCCCGGGCTCAAAGCTGGTAAGAAGTTTGGTCTCTCTCTCTTTCTCTCTCTCTCTCTCTCTCTCTTTCCCCAGTTCAAATCACTCGCTTTTCGGACGATTCGGACTGATTGGATGGGTCTTATGATGTTTTGTTTTTGCTTTTCCCCGTTTGTTTGTATTTGTTGCACTCGAGCGATGATGGTGAAACATGAAAGCCGAAGCCAGGGCTGGACTGAAACTGAAATTGGCTAATTAAAACGCAAAATCCTGCTGGCGAGAAGAGTTGCCCCCCGGGAAGTTGAACGAAGATTGGGCAAACGTTTTCGCTTTTAATTGGTCCGTCGAATGCTTTGCGATTGGCCAAAAAGTGTGTGGAGTGATTTCGTTGCATCTTTTAATTAGTTGTATATTTATATCGCCCGTTGGTGTTTTGTGTGTGTGTGTGTGTGTGTGTGTGCAAACGAAAGCATCTTAATTCAATTAATAAAGCATTTGTTTTGGGTTTTGCTTTCTATCGTCTCAGAATTGCATCCAAAGTAGGAAAATTATCTCCCGATGTGGCACCAAGCCTGAAGGGGAGTTATAATTCATCCTGGAAAGCGAATCGAGTAACAACGCTTTCTATTTGTGATAAATAAAAACAGTAAATTTAAAACGCCTGCATGTATGCAAGTACTTAGACTAGCTGAGCAGTTTTCATGTACGGAGATGATTTTTTTGCTATTGTCATTTACTGAGTATTTTATCTATTGTGTTGTTCAGTTGCAGTGTTTTCAGTTTCATTTAAACATATTTTGTGCTAGAATAGGTTTTTATTGATAAATGTAAAAAAATAGTACTCTCCTGTTTTGGTACATCTCTGTCAGTTATCTTTATGTATTAGGTCAGCATTAGATGACCAGTTTATAGTTAGATCATATTCTAAAATGGCGCTATAGGCAGTTACAAAACAAACCGAATTAGATGTATAAAGTAGTGATGAGTATCACTATAACAGCCATCATCGCAATGACGAGGCTCTCCTGCCATCCAGGGATCATGTTATCAGTGATGTCAAACAATCGATATGAAACAAATCTTTGAACAGCGAGGCTGTCTTTGGTTTGCTGTTAAACATTGCTCTGGCAGGCGTTATGTGATCTGCAGCACAATCTCTCCGTTACTCCTACACCTTTGGTCGCGATCGAAATAATTGGTCCCGATATCAGCAGTGGCGTGCGAGCGAGATCTCACATGACGGAGATCTTGACCGTGACAGAGCCAAACAGGGAAGCAGAGTATCAGTTGATGTCCAGGTTCTCGATGTAGTAAAGGAGTGCTGCCTCCTAAGTACGGTTGTTACTTCCGCTAGTGACTAATAGCTAAGATATAAAGGAGCACAGCGATCTAGTTGGCTGGACCAAGTGGATCGAACTTGTTGGAGATGAGATGAAGCCGTGGGTGAAGAAAAATAGCAATGAGCCAAGATTCCAGCAAATAGATTGATGATCATGCCATCGCAATAATTTTGTATTTTGTGTTGGGTTGTGATGAAAATTATAACGCCTGTGAGTATGCAATTATTCTCAGTAATGTTCTTAAAGCTTAGTAACATCTAACTAGATAGACCTTTTTAAATTCGGATGCGACTATAATTTCAACAGACCATATAAAATTGCATTAAATAAACGTAATCTATATTACCATCAACTTGCAGGACTCATAAAGAATATTTGGAGCAATAAAAGGCCGAACTTTAACAGAGACAGTTTTTGTTATTTGTTTAAAAAAATTTTAACTGTAACAAAACACTTCCCACTACCGTCAATTCAATTAATCTCGCCTCTCTTGTGACCCTTTTTGCGTCCCGTTTGCACAGAACATTTGATAGTATTTTAGCAAAGCAAACATTGCTTCCCTTTAACGTGCGTTCCATCTCCATAGCTCCTGCAAGCCGCTGCAAACAACAAGTGCATCTGTTGTGCAAATATTGTCGGCCTCGAAACGATATCATATTTTATCCTTTCCGGCATTCGTTTGTGTGTTTCGCTGGCAAACAAGCTCCCGTGTGTGTGTCGCATTGTGTCACCGGATGATGCATTTTACATTTTTTGGAAATTCAACTTCAGCTCGTTCACGCTAATCCATCTTCTCTGCTCAAATATTCCGACAAAAAACACACACAAACACAATGATGCTGGGGTTTTTTTTAAACAGTGCACACACACACACACACAAACTCCCTGAAAGGATAAAAACCGCGGTAGGCCTTGAAATGGAAATTTTCGAAGGGATAGAAAAAAATTACACCCCTCACTTTAAGGGTGTTTTTATTTTTTTGGTGTGTCTGTGTGTGTTGAGTTTCTTCTGGCGTCTGTGTTCTTAATGCATCTTTGCCGACCGTCAACTTGCACCCAACGAAAGGGGTGACTTTTTTTTGGCTTCAATTTATTTCACGGCACGTGGAACATCGACCGTCGGTTGCTATGATGAATGAAAAAAAAAAATGTTCCTAACCGAGGGGGGTAGTTTAGGGACGTTTTTTAACCCGTTTACTCGGTTTACTGTACTTTGCTCAGTCTCACGTTTCGTCGCTTCCTGGGAGGGTGAATTGAAAGGGTTCTTGTTTGGGATTGTTAACAGATGAAGGGAAGCAAAAAAGAAAAACGGTGCTCGTGCATAAAAACTCACTTAATCTTTTTTTATAATACGATTTTTTTTGCTTTCAACAGTTTTGATGTATTTGTCGCATTGAAAAGCTTGAAAGCTATTCGCAGCAAGCAAACCGACCGACCGCTTCATTAGGAGTTGGATAAGAATTATTAGGCGAAATAAAGCAAACGGAGGCGAGTGACAAACGGACTGTGTTTTTATTGGTTTTAGTATTTTTTGTTGCTGCTGCTCACTGTTAGCACAGATGATCCGAGTTTGGTTAGCTTTCGCTTAATTAAGTGCAGTTGAGCCAAACCTGTGGCACGGTTTAAATATTGGAATTGGCTTTGTTTGGATGCTGGCTGGGGGTTGGGTTTAGGTTTTTTTTTGTTGTTGGTCGAAACCACCTCAGTTTGCTGCTTCTGTAAACGTGGGGGGATTTTTTTGTCTTGCTGTCCTTCCGGAGTCATGTTCAACCCGTTTTTTTGGTTTCAGCTTTGGGAACAGAAATTGACCTTAGAGGAGATTTGGAACAGCGTGTGTGCCTGTTTGTATAAATTTTTTAATGGTTTTTTTTTTGTAGAATTTGAGTTTTTTGCTGCGTCAATTGGAAGATTTTTCCGGTAAGGAAATTATGGAAGCGTGGCTGCGCAACGGTAAAATTGGATTAGGCAATAGCAGCTGTTGACAATTTTTGGCAGCACCGGAACCGTAAGCTGATAGCGATTGTGGGAAGCTTTTGTTTGGTGCAGCGAAGAAAGGGATTGGTTTTTTTTTTTATTTCAATAAAGTAAAATTTGAAAGAGTTAAGAATTGTTTCTAAAATTTTAAACGTTTTTGAACGCTTTTTACATATAAAGGGGCCTTAATCAAGAGCACGTTTTTAAAAGTAAGATCACCGACATCGACCTGCGTTTTGCAATAGATTACAGGGGTTTTCAGGGAAAGTGAGATGATTCTTAGTCTTGACATTACGACCAAATAGATTAATTTAAAAGGCTAAGAGAGCAAGGAGACCACAAAGTTTTAGTTAAGAAGGTTATGTTTCTCATCATTCATTTTTGTGTTTGATTTGATATGTGCATGTGGCGCTTGATTCGTTGATTTTCAGAGAAGTTGGTGTTCGCTTAGCATAATATGTCGTCCTTTTAAACCCAAATTCCCATTATTTATATTTTTAAGATGACGGATTGACGCCGTATTGTCAACAACAATTTCCATTAATTACAACTGCAAATAAAAAGGCTTCATTTTCAATCTTTCCTGAACTACCAAGCTTAAGTTTAAAACTTAACGTCATCCTACCAGGACCATCCTCAAGTTTCTATGACATGACATGCTCCTTTGCATGTTTCCTGATGGAAAATAGCGCCCCTAGGAGTTTTATTTTATTCTGGTCGAATGACCTAGCCGTAATGCCTACAAATACAAATAGTTGTCCGTGCTTTTGAGTTGGGAGACGTTTATTTCTCCGAACCGTTTCCTTATCGCCGGTATATTCGGACGCTTCATTGCAAAGAGCTCCGTAATCCATTTTTGAGGTTCGGAACATTGCGAGGGTCTTATCCGTTTTCCATTTCGATTGCGTTTGATCCTGAAGTTCGCTGTTCGATCGCGGCCTTATTATCCCTTCTTGCCGACCTGTCCGTCACTAGGCTCAATCGCCGCTATTTCCTCTGTGCCTTATCGTATAGTCATTCATACTTTTTTCACTCATCAATTATTTGGTTATCAATCGTACAAGCGAGATATTACACATAACAGAAAGACAAGCAAAAGGAGTTTACGGAAGAGAAGGACAAGCAGGTAGGCCTCATACGCGTCTCTCAGCAGGTCCCGAGCATTCTGAAATGTTCGGGATCATTCAATGCCTTGCACTGCGTTTAAGAAGGCGGGTCGCTAATCTATGTCATCGTATCTGAGGCCGCAGCAACATACTTTGGAGTTGAGCTGTTCTTCACGCTCGAGATGAGCACCCAATGCGAAATGGTAAGACATAAGTCTAGAAATCCTTCGAATGAATGTACTATCTCCTGAGATGCTCTGGAACCAAGGCTTAAAACACACTTTTGGAACGATCAAATAGAGGTTTTTGGACCTCAAATTCTCAACTTTCGTACCTTGACACTATTCTGTAGTGACTTTGAAACCAAATTACTGCGGACAATAACATCTTAGAAACGTGACGAGCTACTTGTATGTATTCAAGGCTAGTATAAAATTTATAACTCAGCTTTTGCATTCATTATTGAAAATGTTGAATGCTCTGGTTTTTCCTTTTTCACTCGACTTTCTATATTTAAGCTATTTGTGCATTGCAAAAAAAAGTCGACTGTTGCACGTGGCAGACAGATGGGAGAAAGCTGCCCAAGGCTTGACAGTTGTCAAAATCGCTCCCGAAACGAAGCCATTTTTTGTGATGCAGGTGAACAGGACACGATCCAGGTTAAAGCCTTAAGCAAGGTAGCATTACGCTTGACAAAAACTATTCACGTTCAAAGAAGCGCAAAGAAGTGTCTCAAAGCCAATGATGTCCTCCTTTGCGGAAAGGAACTCGAGATAAAAAAAAACCCGGAAGAAACTATCGCAAACGGGATAATCTGAAAGGATAATTGAAGCGAGTGAACAATTAAAGGGCTCACCTTTCTGTACGGTTAAAAAGAATGTTTATTTTATTTTATTAAGATCGGAATTTGTTGTTAACCTTCATTTCAAGGCCAATATTTATTCAAGTGAACAAATTTCGTTTTCAAAATACCTTATTTAGCAACAAAACAAACTGCATGCTCACCACACCCCGCACCCGGAAAATAAAACCCCAAAACGACAACAAAACACACACAGACACATATCTCCATGCGGGCGGAAAACAAGAATGATGAAATTATATAGCGATATCGTAAAATTTGATGCTGATATGGGACGCATCGTTACGTCCTGGTGATGGTGGGCTGGAAAACGGGGGTTGTCCTCAAAAAAAAAACGCGAAAGAGTGGGAAGGATAACCGAAGCCCACAAAGAGAAAAAAAACAACCTACACCAGTTGAACGGGGAACGAGACGAACGAATTTGGTTATTTTGCTACACATTCGCCCAGTTTTTCCACCCAAATGTGTAACCACCGTGCCATACGTTATCTCGTGGCTGTGAGTGGTTTTTTTTTGTTCTGTGTGCCTTTTTCCTGGGTGGAAATGCCGGTGTCGCGTTCGGTACCTTTCGCGGTGGCTTTATTTGAATTGATGTTGAGGGTGTTGCCGTAATGATGTGTTAAAGATGCTTATGTGAAGAAGGTTGCGCTGCGTTACGTTTGGAGGAAAAGTATTGAAATCTTATCGTTGAATCCAACAACAGAAGAATTGTTGGACAAGGGTGACGTTAAAGTTCATTTAAACACTTTATAGTTCTATAGAAAAAACGCGACAATTGATTTGCATAGTTATTGGAGAGGAAGCATACAATTATGCGTTAAACGGTACTTTCCTGGAGCTCAAAAACTGTATCAGAGAGCTTGGAGTGCTCCTTGATTCTAAGTTGAGCTTCCACGACCGGCTGGAGCATGTTTTCACTAAAGGGGAATCAACTTATTGGCTTGACGAAGCAAATCGACAGCGACTTCAACGACCGGGCCTGTATCAAAATGCTGTACTGTTCTTGATGGTGCGTTCCGTAATGGAATATGCCGGTGTGGAATGGTGGTCATTGGTTGCTTGCTCGTTGGTGCACTTTCAGTCCGAACAGCGTCAATTTGCTCCTCTTTGGGCTCAACCTGTACGTGCCAACCAGGCCGCTTCGCCCAAGGACGCTGCTTGACTTAGAGGATCGCCGAAACGGTTTTGGCGCCTTTGATCCCTTTCTCCGTATGTGCCGTAAATATAATTGTACCAGTAATCCTCACCAACCGGACATGCTATGCGCAGCGCTTTTAAATTGTATTCGAACCGTCCGTCCTCTTAACTGTTAAGTGTCTTAGCAATTAGGCTTGAAGAGGCCCTGTATAGCCCGTTGAATTATAATGTTAATAAACAATAAACAATTAACAACTCTCCTGCTTTGCGCTGCGATTCTGGAGTGTGCCGCTGGATTATGCCGGACGCACTGTACTTCTTGGAGTTGACACACTCAACAACTCCTCCTATGATCTGTTTATTTTCACGTGAGTTTAATGCCGTTTGTGATCGTTTTGAACCTGCCATGTCTTGTACCACAGTTCCAAAATTGTATTCCTTCAGTGCGTCCTGTTACCATTTCAATTACACAATCCGAGCTTGAGATTCTGTTTTTGTAACGTGAAATCTTGCTTCAAAGGGGCCACTGACGGCTCGTTGAACTAAAACAAAAACCTCTCAAGGTTTTAGTGTCAAGGAAGAAGAAGAAACGCAAAGTATTAACAGCAGTCAATTGAAGATAGCATATCCTGTAGCTTAATAAGGAAAATTAATAAGAGCTCATGTAACTTCGTAACAGGTCATCTCTATGAAAAAGGCTACCGGTGATCCGTGAAGAAGTGCGACACATAATTAAATCCAGCCTCATTATTAAATCCTAGTCAAGAAAGTTTATGTCCAACAGTGCGAAAGAATAAGTCTAAGAGTCGTAGAGTCAGACACACTTAGTCGAAGTAAGGAGAAAAATAATAAGTCTGAAGTGGAATAAATTGTATTTAATAAAAGTCTGTCACATTTAACAAATAAACAAATAAAATAATCTCAAACATTCGGCAAGTATCGCTTGAATGTTATCGAAGCAGAGAAGACGATGTGATAACATAATGCGATAACTGCGATGTGACAGAATCTTTAAATTTGTGCCGAGATAATTTAAATAATTGATTGGAATTATTGTTTTAAACAAATCGATAAAGAAATTCAGATTTAAGATTTAAAAAAACCTCTAAACACATCCTCATAGGTGGATCCGGCTCGAATGCAAAATATGTTCGTCTGGAGAAAACGCCTGTTACGGTTATGATCGACCACAGCGATGGATGCCACACACTTTTGGGCGCTCGCAGACTCACCCTTGAAAAACCAACGTCTGCCGATATCGGTTACACCATTCCACCACTCGGGGAATGCATCCTCCCGCGAGCCGATTGCAGGGATTGGGCGCTACAATTGAGCAACAATAACTTATAGATTGGTGGTTCAATGTTCCCGATTCGATGCCGGTTTCGATTGGCACTTGGAAGAGGTTGTTGTGGGTGTGCTAGGACTACCCATCGGTCCCATCGGTCCCATGCAATCGGTCCCCGACTGGTCGTTCGGAAGAGTTAAGGTAAAACCGGTAACTCGTTTGCATTTGCTCTAGCTCCTGCTCAAGTGACTGGAGTGAAGGACATCGGCGACTACAGCTGCCGGATGAGCCCGAAACGTTCCTCTTTAATGGGTTGTAAAAATGAATGTCTTTCGGGTTGTTAACACGCGGTGTGAAAGACAGTAAGCTTGGTTTGGGCGTTAAGCAACCGTAAAACGGTGCGGTATGAGTGTTTTGTGTGATTTTACCATTCCTTGTCCCGAAAGGAATTTAGCAACGATTTAAACGTTCATTTTGGCCGGGCCGGGTGGGGTTTTATTTTTCACGCGCGCGGTCACTTAGGGTAAGCTGATAAACGGTGACGTTGATAGAGCGCGTGGTGTGGGTTTTTTTTTGTAAATTGTAGGACTTGGAGGACATCTTTTCTGACCGGTCTGAAGCGTTACCTGTCTCGTTTATGACGTTCCATTAGGAGTCCATTAGTGTGCATTTGGAGGGTAACGCTTGGAAGGTTAAATGGTTGTAGTTTTTACATGTTTTTAGAGAATGTTTGGTTTGTCACAAATATTGTTACTTAAATTGGTGCTAGGTGCTATTCCTAACAAAACTGGCGCGAAGTACAGGTGGTCAATCACTAGCTCAAATAAATGTTTAAACCATATTTCGACAATAAAAAACTATTCATTTTTTATTGTGCATTGAAAACTCACGATGAGTCCTTGAGCTGCATTACCTGGGAAGGATCCAGTAACAGGATGCATGTCTGAAGCAAAAAATCTTCAAGGATTCAGGTGTCGGTAGAATCTTTTCCAATTTCGGTTGCGTTTCATTTTTTACTTCTTGACAACATTAAAAAAACTTTCTGGAAATGCCTGATGAATAGATTCCCTGAGACAACCGTTATTCCTTTTTTTTACTCGACGATTTTCTTTTTTCATTTCGAAAATCTTGTCTATGGCGTGGTCGAATGCTCACAAGACACAACGGATCAGTTATGGATTGCAGGTAACGTAATCCTGGACAGGGTTAAGTTCAAGCTACGCATGGACGGGTTTTAAGAGGCTTAATCCTTTTGCTAATTAGCAACAAAACAGCACGGCTTGGTGAACCACCGTCCACCGTCCTGGGTGGCATCGGTAAGGATGAGACCGAAAAAGACAGGACAGCAAAATTGAATGGAGTTAAGGAAAACTGGTTAAAAAGAATAATGAATAGAGTTATATCCCTTTTGCAAGAGCTTTTTTTTGACGACTCAAATATGATGATGATCATATTATAACCTGGATATGGCATGTAAAGCAATCAACAGCTTCAACTTTAACGATATATTATGATATCCTTTAAAACTTTATTTATTTTTTATTTATTTATTTTTTTTTTACATTTTTCCTAAAAAAAAGGTTCTACGGTTATTCTTAATCTTGGCTTGTATTGAAGAAACCCTAATAATCAATTTTGCTTCTGCGAGATAAACTGGTCCAGTTAAGATTTGAACTTGAAACGAGCGTGATGTTGTGCCGTGCGTATCCCGACCGTACTATCTAGCTTACCGGCTAGGAATGCTTTAGTAGTCGACCATGTTGTACTGATAGCAGGAGTATTTGAAAGAGGATCACGAATTCTATTTAATTTTAGGGGTATTTTACGATGATGTAGTTTATTTGTTTATTTAAGTTAAAAACGGGGGAACATACATTTACATGCACAACAGAAAGGTTTTGTCTCAGAACGTTTACTCGCTACAGTGTCTCTCCCGTAGACATTCTCGATTCAAAAGCCTCACCGAATGAGTTCAGGAGACGACACATACAGATGGATGGGTCATTGCCCGAGTCTTGAGCAACCTGGCTGACACGTGTAGTCCCACCGACGAGAGGAGCGCTGGAAAATCTATGAAACTGTTGAGGATTCCAACATTAAAGGCAAATCAGGCACGTTGAATGCGCTCGTCGAGCTGTGGCATCCTGAGTAGCAGACACCGGGCCCAGAAGCGTAGGGAGAAGCGCGTATCTCTACGTTGAATAGACTCGAGCCAGGCTAAAGAACGGATCGAGGAAGCCCACCACACTGTATTTGCATATTCCATTAGTGATCGTACCAGAGAGCAGCATAACGATTTTGCAGTACCTACAAAAAAAAGGAGTTTAACATGTTCAATATACAACAAGGAAAAGTTGTTCCCGTACGATCCTTTCATTCAATCAATCACACCGTCGTCAATATTTTCCCATCCACTTAAAGCACAAAACCCCCGTCTCAGTCTATTTAGACGTTTGACGTAAAGACACAAACATTGTCTTAACAAGCCCTTTGACAGCGACAAACTGTTCCACCTCCCCCTCGACTACACTACCAAAGCTGACAATGTTGACAGTTGTGATCGCGGTTACGATCACCCGCAGCACCCACGCCAGATGCACTTCACCTTATTTTTCGGTACACCGCGGTGACGCCTAATTAACCGTGGCGCACGTCGGGGTTGAAAAATTGTACCATAACCCCCCCTCGGCATTGACGCAATTCCTGGCGCGTCTTGTGGAGCGTAAAATTAACCGCATCACTCACTCACCCAACCGATCCGGAGTAGGGAAGCTACAAATCACGCACGCTCGCGATCAACCATCTGGCGTAAGGGTTTCTCGGGGATCGTGAAGATCGTCTGAATCGTGAAGGGTGCAGCGTGCACCGGTTAAGCCCGAAGAGATGCCTCGCGGTTGTCGCGTGCCGCCGCGTGATGCAACTCTTCTTCCAGCGTGAGCGAAGAATGCATTCAACTTCCCCAGCCGGGAGTCATGTTTATTGTTTGCCAAGGCTCAACCCTTAGCCAGTTGATTATGCCGGTCGTATACGACCGCATCTTAAAAGCCACTTAAGCGGTTACTTTACACAGATATTATGTTACCATACGTTGGTGCGCTTCCGACAGGGGTCTTCGGCAGGGGTTTTGCTTAACGCTGGGACCCCTTTTCTTACGATACCTCTTTTTTATAATCTAAGAGTCGGTTTTTTTTTTTCATTCAGCCCCCGGGTAAAAGGTATCCTTAACCCTCGTGTCTCGGGTCGGGTTAACTACATGAGGCGATACTTTTTTCGTGGTTCCTTCCTTACGGATGCATCTGAAGAAATGTTTCCTGTTTCTTATCCCTTCTGCTGTGGGTCCGGATCGGAACTGGGAAAGGGGTCCGAACGAACGAACGAAAGGGTGCTCAGTTCACTTACGTGTGTAATAGAATTTTTTTACTTCAATTTTCTGAGGCGCCATCGGATTGTGTGGCTCCTTTTATTTATGGGAACGTCTTCAAGTAGGAATGGGGTTTGCCACGCGCCAAAGCTATCGACGCGCTAGGATTAGCTTTATTGCTGGAGGATTTTTTTAAAAGGTTGTGATGCCTGTGTTTTTTTTCTCTACCAGCAATTCGGTGCTATTAAGGTGCATGTTTTGGGTGCGTTTTGAGGTGTTTATTTAGTTTTGGGAAAGGTTAAACGAAGGGTTGACGCTCGGTTAACAACTTTATCTGACACTCTGTTTGATTAATTTATGATCATTGCTTTGAGCGTTTAACGATGTTGGGGCGCGTGTTGATGAAGCTTAGCTCTTGGGAGTAGTTTTTTTGTTGAATTGATGCTCTTTTTAATGTGATTACTGCTTTAATGGTTTTTGGGTTTTGTTTATAGATTTTTTTATGATCACTTTTTTGACTTATTTTTATTGCTTCTTACCATTTTTTATTAGCTTGCTTTTCTTTTTTATTTTAGATTTTTTATCTGTTGTTGTGATTGTTCCTTTTTGAAATGGATTTTTACAAATAAATATTGACAAATCATCGTAATGCAACTCACCACCGCAAAACAATAATTCGACATTCTGAATATCAATATGGCATAGCAAAGTTTGAATCGATCAAACAAAGTAAATTGTTTAGCCTGTGCCGTTTTGTTTTGATTCTCGGCTTTAAATTATTTTCTAACTGTAAGATCCACATGTTAACTTTACAAATAGGGGTTAATATAGTTTTTAATCTTTCTTTTTTCTCTTAGCCTTCTTCCAGCCTGTCTTTTCTGACTTGATATCACCTGAGTGCTAGTACTGCTTACCGGGAGGTGGTCTGGATGGGATTTAAACCTCGGACATGTCGTGTAGAGACCAACACCACTATCGTCTCGTCCACAGGATCGTTCTTACCAAGACTGGTCATAGAAACATTCTTTTGATTTATAAAACCAATATACTTGTAACGAAGTCATAACAATTGAGAAAGCTTTAGTTTTATTTTCTTATCTAAAACAAACTGCAAAATTTATACAAAAGATTTATAAAATTTTCATCCTCGTTTGTGTAATGTTTTTATAATATTTCACACAAAATTTGAGAAAAGAGGTTAAAAAGAAACCTTCCCTTTTTCGTTCTGCAACACTTTGCCGCCACCGTTCTTTACACTTTCCGGTTTCGTGTCCTTATTCCTTAACAAATCCTTCCGAAGCCCACGATGGCAATGGCACACACACAAAAAAAAAGGTTCCATCCTCCCTTATCCCTTCCATGATAGACAATCAATCAACCACAAATCAAACAGACACCTTTCGTTCGACGAGCCGCGATGATCGGTAGCGTGATAGTCTCCCTCTCGGCACAAAACACATGTTCGAAGGCTGAATGCCTCCTGGTGCCGTAAACATCCTTTTCTTCTCGTCCGTTTTTTTTTTGCTCTATCGTTTGAGCATGATGCAAAATGAACGGGAATCTGTTGAATCCCTTTTTTTTTCTCTCTCTCGAACAGCAATTCCTTTAAGAAGCGAATGGAAACTGTTGTTAACCGTTGGATAGGAAACAGCGAGCGGGATCGTACCTTACAGTGGTGTGGTTAAAAGAGGGGTAAAAAAATGAACATCTTACAACAAACATTCGTATGTTTGTTTGGTACAGAGCGGGACGGGTGCAGTTCACGCACGGTGTAATATTAATCCTTCTGTGTGCAATCCGAACTAGTGGGATATATCTGCAACGGGTCATTGGGTTTCAGGATATGAAGGATTAGCGCAGCAAATATTTTTGATTTTTTGTGGTATTGGATGATTTTTGTTATAGTAAAACGGGTAACTGCGAACATTCGGGCTGGAAACAAATAAACCGGAAACGATGGTCGAATGCATTCCGTTAGGTTAGGCAAGAAAGTGTAAGCTTTGCACCTTGTGATGGTAACGGTGCGGGATTGATTGAAGCAAAATAACAAAAAGGAATGTTTTTATCTCATTTTTGTGGTACAATATAAAAAAGGGCTTTATAAAAGCTGAAGATAGTAGTATTGATCGATGAAGAACAGTTATAAACTTTTTTTTTAAGATAAAAATATTGTATTTTTTTATTCGTATGAACTGGCTTGGCCAAGTTGCTGTTAACATAATTTAAAAATATTTTAATATGCTGAAATTTCAATAGAGGCAGTATAGTAGGGGAAAAGAAAGCGGAGTCGGTCTTCACACGGCAGGACCGGGGTTCAAATCCTATCCGGACCATCTCCCCGTACGCAGAGCAAAACCTTTCGAGGTTGTAGTGCCAAGGAGGAAGAGGAAATTTCAATTGAAAGTCTAATCAATCCTTTTAGCTTGTATTTACAAACAAATAGTAATTTATAAGAATGAATGTATGTATAATTTAAAAATTGTTATTAATTGTTACAAAATGAAACAAGCAGGTTAAAAATACAGGAAACAAAAAGGAATTGTAAAGTAAGATAATTAATTTTGAGAAATCAAAATCGAAGAAAAAAATATTGAAAAAAGTTCTATAAAAAATTGTATAAATAATAATTTAAAACTTAAGCAAAAATGTGGTTAAGAACAGGAAGAAATTTATTAGACTATCATCAAACATTAATTTATTTCAACAAAATGGGGAAAAATTCAGTGTAGTATCCAAATTTTACACCAACACCACCATATCTTTACAATAAAAATATCAAGGCAGATCCATTGCCGTGCGCTCGGCTACCTCAATGGGGCCAACATCAAAAGGGGTATAAATGACGCCCAAGATGACGATGATGAAGAACACCAGATGCGGAATAAAGAAAACGGCCGCCTTCTTAAACACACACACACACACATGTACAGATTCCAAGCTGTTGCCATACCGACGGCATACCGAGCGGTGAGCGGTGACTCCAGAGCCCAGAAGGAATGATTACGTTTACGTTTAAATGATGCTAAAAGTGTTCCACCGCCTGGAAGTATGCAGGACAAGAGGAAAACAAGAGGAAACAGAGTGGAAAAAGAAGAAAATCGTTTGCCATCGCCCAACCAAAAAAGGGGTTTTTTGTGTGGAATATAAGTAGCAGCATCGTCGTCCTTTCGGTGATACTTTGCATACACGCGAGAATATTCCCCGCTTTTTTGGAGGCACGTCGGTTGACTTGAGTGCTACTACCACCACTAGCCCTGTCCCATCCCGCCCCATGGGAGCCGAAATGCTGAAATGTTTCAAAAGTAAGATTTATGGTTATTAATTTTGCCAGTTAAATAAAGAAAAAAAAACGAAGAGCGAAACCAGTCCGTGGCACGCAACTCGCAGACGTACACCGACGGTGAGGAGTTGTTATTTGCCATTGCGCCTATCTGTGGCCGCGAACGCGAGAAGAGAACCCGTTACGGAGACGGAAGAGAAGACACACATCGGGGAGGAAAACAGGGAAAAACCAGAGAAAACACCAGGAAGCAGTGCAGACTTACTCGTACTCTCGCACACCGCCGGGAAGGCTCTGACGCAGGGATTGAGATGGATCGTTGGTTGGCGGGGGCCACCCAACACACGGGTGACATGCACGGTGGCAGCATAAATCGATGTTTATTTAGACAAAATGAAACATCGCCCATCGCCGGTGGTGGTGGTGCGAAATCCTTCCCGACAGGTTGGCGTTGTTTTGGTATATGCAAAACGTATTGCTAGGGGCAGGGAAGGAGAAAAAGGAGAGCGAGGAACAGAGGGATTGAAGGATTAAGATCCAGCTAAATGTTTTTTTTGCGAAGGGAGAAATTTAATCAATAGACTGCGGGATCTGGAAGACTCTGGAGCGGTATTTAAGGGAAAAGATTTGGAAAACAGCATCAGGAACTCATTGAGCCAGAAATAGGAAGGACGCTGTTCTTCATGGTAATTATGTGTGGTGATTTTTTTGAAGATGGGTAATTTTTAAATAAAATCTGGAAGTGCAGGAATAAAGAGAAAAATTTGAAAAGTAATGTAAATAAGTTGAAATTATAATTATTTGGTGTAAAGAGTAAGAAAACTGCAGAATATATGTAAAAAAGGGAAAATCTTTGGATAACGAGTTAGTTAGCTAGCTACAGATGGACATTTGAACTTCTTCTTCCTTGGCACCAACAACCTCGTCAGGTGTTGGCCTGTCATTTCTATGACTTAATTTAACACGTAGTAAAGTAGTCAGTCCTACTTACGGGGAGGCGGTCTGGATGGGATTTAAGCCCCGGTCCTGCCGTGTGAAGGTGGTGCCGTAAATTTTTCACTGAAACTATGAAATAATTCGAATTATAAGCGTTTTATGCATACTTTAAGGCGTTATAGCTTTCTTACACTTACAGTAACGGACAAAGTTATAAGACCACCATATTAGTTAATTCTGAAGCTAATGCTGTCGATGCCTATAAGGGGTAAAAACGTTCCAGCATATGGTAAAATCATAAGCAACATCCAAACTTTCTTTATCAGTTTTGTTTTTGTTAATAAATTATTGACCCGTCAGGTTAGAACACTCATCCTAACGAACAACCTTTCATTCATTAAGCAACGTATATTCAAAGGTCCTGCTGTAGAGCTTAAATTATCATAGATATTTGAGCTATTCCATGAAATGTGAGTTCCTGACCGTTGTTGGCGAGATGTATCTTTTATTTTCATTTACCTATAGAGGCTATGAGTCTCATAGACATCATTCGCTTGGTGAGATGTACCGAATGACTGGAGCGATAAAGATTTCTAAAAGATAAAGAGTCTTTTACCGATTTAGGAAAGATCGAGCCAGATTTACACCCTTAACAGATTTCAAAATTGCCGAATACTTTTCATTAAGTTCTGGTTTAGAACCCAATCTACGAATAAAATATTTCAAACAGGAGAAATTCTTTTTCCAATGATATTTTCCTCTTTCGAACAAAGTTGTGTTACATCTGTCCTTCTTCTTCTTCTTCGGTGACACTACAACCTCGAAAGGTGTCGGTCTGTCATTTCTGGCTTTCTGTCACTTACACGTAGCAAGGTAGTCAGCGCTGCGTATTGGTAGACGATCCGAAAGGGATTTGAACACCGGTCTTGCCGTGTGAAGACCATCCGAGCTGGCCCGTGTTAATTATTTAAAGTTTTAGATACAATGCCTAAATAACCTAATTTAAACTGTTGCTTTGTACAACATTGTCAAATGACAAAAAAATAAATCAGATTTATTCCTATATTTGTTTAATTATAACCTCTTCTTCCCAAGCCTTTGTTCTCCGATTTACAAAACAAAAAAAACTGTACCATAAACTTACTTATGTTACTGGGTGACTTAGACGGTCGTTAGGTCAAGAACAGAAGAAGAACCTCTGTTAGTACTCTATTGTCCCTCACTGTATGTTATTGCATACTTTTAGGCGTTATCACTCAGTTACTTATGCATTCGTCTAATCGTTCTTACATTCAACCATATTGAATAAATAAATTAAATACATCCTTAAAGTATGCAATACGCACAGCAAAACTAGAACAAATCTTAATAAAATGCTTCCGTAAAAACGCTTTTTCATCTTTCTCACAGCCACGCTCTGCTGCACGCTGTTGTGTTTTATGGTTAAAAAAACCATTGCCCTACGCATCGGCTTGTTTCCGGCGATTCCTGACCATCCCCGGTACCCGCGAACACAGAATTCCTTTCAAGTGCAAAATCAAAACGACAGTGCAACGCCGGTTAAGACCCGCGGGAGGCTGCGGGTTCGATTGTCTTCGTCCAATTTAATGACGCTGTTGCATGTGAAGCTGCCGTATCGCGCCACTGTCGCAACCACGTTACAGCAACAAAAGGAGCGAAACAAAAAGAGAAGAAATAAAATAACTGCTGCGAATAGAAAAAAAATCGGTAAAGATTCACACCAATTCGAAGAGAGCAATAAAAAGCAATGAAAACACGAAATTGGTTTCCGAGAGTTGTTTTCGTTCGTGATCGGTGACAAAAGACGACAGCATGGGAGGAGTGGAAGGGAGCTAAGGGTGGCCCACAGACCGGTGGCAGACAATAGGAAACGGAAATGGCCAGCACTCTTCCGAATGCGTTCCGTTGCGTTTCGCGCATAGCATGAGAGTTGCGGACTAGAAGAGCATCAGGAAAAAAGGCACTACAATAGGAGTGTTAAAAAGTTCTTGCTGTTTTTGGTGGTTGTGTAGAAGTAGTAGTAGCAGTAGTAGTAGTAAGGGTAGTAGTATTAGTAGCACTAGACTTTGAAGCATGTTTAGCTTTGTTTAATGAAATTATTTTCCGAGCCATGCTTTTCCGCGGCTGGCCGTGTCCTCTAAACGTCAAATCACAACGCGATGGTAGAATTTTATTCCCCTGGTTGGGAAAGGTTGGGAAGCGCGAGGGAAAAGGCAAGGGCCTCCCTTCCTCACCACCTTTCCTCCAGCCCCTCTTTCCTTCCCATCGCTATCTTGAGCAAGAAACGCGATCCGAACCCTACGGCCGAAAATGTTCGGCCAGCAAGCATTATTCTTCGCTCCGCGTTTTTCGGCCATGTGCCACCTCTCATTTGCATACCCGTTTTCCACCCCTTTTTGTCCTTTCGACGCTGGTGTTGGTGGTGGTGGTTTCATCCCTTTGCTCCTACACCCTGCACACGCGTACGAATGAAACGGAAAAGCACAAATTTATCTCTCCGTTCGGGTCCGGGTTTTTTTGTGAGGCCGGGCCGGGACGGGTTTTTCTTTTAATTTCAGTCACTTCGCTTTCATTTTCGCGGATGCTGCGCACTTCAACTCGCTATTCAACGGCAGCGGCGTGTACAAGAAGAAGAGGGCAAACGGCGAAAGCCGGGAAAATAAGGGGTTGTTGCTGGCGCTGATGCTTTTCGCGTAATTCCATGTTGAAAGTGTGCGCTGTGAGTTTTTCATTTGCCATTTTAACTGTCCGGTAGTAAGTGGTACGCACACGCACACATACACCAGTGAATGTTGTTGTTGTTGGTCTGTGTTGGAATTGTTATGTTTTTAACGTTGAGGAATGTTGTTTTTTCGGTTGGCGGCAGGATCGAGATGGACAGAGGGTTGCGGTGCGGCAAAAGTCCTTGACTAGAACGAAAGGATGAACTGGGCGGCTTGTATTAGGGGGCTATTTTACCGTGAATATTGTACATAAAGAAATTTTGTATTTTTGCTATAAAAAGATGCTATAAAATGACTTTTTTAGTAATATTAATTTTTTATGGTTTATGAGTAAATCTAGCTGAGCAATAATTTAGATAAAATAAAGTTAACAAAAGCTCATGGCTTATGCCTTAGTGCTAACACTTTTTAAGCGCTAAAATGGGTTGGTTGAAGACGCGAACCGGATCCTATTACTAAGCCAGCAAATGTTCGACCAATACACTTAGCGGGCACAACGCGCAACACGCGAAAAACGGGACTTTTTTTTTGTTTTGTTTTCTTTGGTTCCTTTCGCTGGCCAGCTTCCCGTCCTTGAGGGTGCTTAATTTTCTGTCCTCTTCCCCTTTTATTCTCTTTTATTATTTTGCACCAACCTCGTTCGTGCTTACCTCTTCTTCGGCAGTTACTTTTAAGTTCCGTGCGTTTTCCTCGCACCTTCCTCCCCCCCTCTGCCGGTTCGTCAGCGCCATGTTTCCGATGAGGCTTATGTACTTTGCTGTTAACCGGAGTTAAAAGCCATCCACCTCCCAGTTTGAGGAAGAAGTAAACCCCACATAGAAAAAAAACGGGCGAAACTGCGTCGGTATGCGTAGCTCCAAATTGGATGTTCGCGCTTCTTGTTTTTTTGCTGTCTCCCTCCCTCTTAGGCATTTTCTATGTGCAGTTTTTTTTCCCTGTCTTGGCGGTTGGCAAAACAGAAAAACGCACCTCGTAGAAGGTTTAAAACGTGCAAGTACATAATCGCTTCGAAGTTGGAACGTAGCGAGAAAAAAGGGAAGAAGCAAGAGCCCGAAACAAGGACACCACTTCAGGAGAGCGGCACCCGGGAATGATGACGCACCACCCGTTCGGTACGGTTTTGTTATCCTTAATTTATGTAGGAAATACATTAAAAATTCTAATAAAAATGAAACGCGATAAGACGAATTAAAAGAAAGAGAAAGGAACGGAGCCTGCAAAGAGTTCCACCGTTGACTGTACGTGTGTGTGTGTAGTATCCCTTGTAGTATCCCTGGAAAAAGGATGCTAATGGAACGAACAGGACTCGTGCCGACGTGTTGTGGAACTTCCCTCAGGGAGCGCTGGGTGCTGCTTCCTGCGGAACAGAGATATAAAAGAGGACGGCCACCGGGGGCAATGGGTTGACGGTACCGTGGGTGTAAAATGCCGTGCTCGGCGTCATCAAACGTCGTTCATCCCTTTCGGTAGCTTCCTGTCGGGTGCCCGCAAGCTCAGTGCCCAAATTACGCGCGCTGCTAAAAAAACTGGGGCCGAACTAATACAGACATAGGACGACACAGGACGAAGAGATACCCCCCCCTGCACACACAACCCAACACGGGAATGGGTGGTAATTTTTGGGAAGTTTCCTTCTTTTTCGTTAGTGCCACAGCTCTTCTGTACCTCGCTCTCTCTCTTGCACACTTCTTTAATTTAAATTTTTAATGCTTCCACGTGAATGCGTGATTAGATTTTGTTTGGTGCCTTCGGGGGGAAGGCTGTCGCTGCTTGGCGAAGCGTTTGTCGGTGTCGCGGTAATGCGTTGTGTTTCGCGAGAGCATCCAGCATCAAAGAGGGACGGTTGTATCTAGCCGTATGGGTGCCAACATAGAAGGGGAAAAATATTTACGAATGGGTTTTTTTTACGATGATGAGTAGCGATTTTTCAAGCTCTAAATTGTTTTGAGGAATAATTTAAATAATTTAAAATGTACGCTAAAGCGCCTAAATGTATGCAATCTTGTGATGCTTTTCGATTTTGTGTAGTAAATGGTATTTATTATTTACTTTATACATTATTACAGCTGGGCAGTATAATAATTGTATTTGTTTTTATAAATAATCGAGGAATGTATGTTTTGATGTACATTTGAAGTAAATAATAATTTCTGTAATTAGAAATAAGGTCTAAGGACTAAGGTAAGAATCGGCCTCAAATCCCTGAAACCAAGGACTGACTAATTAGGCATGGATCAAGGGAGCTTTGAGGAGTAAACCCTCCCGAGGTTGTAGTCCCAAGGAAAAAGTCTTAAATTTTGTTTTGAAATCCTGTTTCAAACTTCCAGTTGAACCGTCAATCAAAAAAAAAAAAAAAATAAGTCAAAAGCTTAAAAAATGGTCAAGATGTACAGTGACCGACAAAACAATAAGACTAGCTCAATATGTATTTTTTTAAAGCTTCTATAGAAATAAGACCACTCGAAAAAAAAACAAAACCTGAGGATAAGAACGTAAGGAAGTACTTAACATGGGGATTGTAATGTATAAGCATAAGGAACAGCCTATCTTTTTATTACATCTTTTCTGAAATGTTTAATGTTTGCATTAAAAAAGCCTGAAAAAATAAATTTAAAAATGACTTAATACAAAAATGTTTTAAGACATTAACATGTAAAGAGCATATGCTCAAAGCAATTCAAATAAAATCATTGGAATTACTGAAATTAATTTTGACGAATTTATAAGTGCTTACTTCTACTTTTGATAAATTTTGTATAAAAATTGCGTTGATTGATGCAATAAAATGAATGTAAGCTGACGTTTATAAATTGATTTAACTGAGTGGTCTTATTCTTTTGTCCATCACTGTACTTAAGATTGTTTAAAGTGCAAAAATTGCATTTTATTTTTTCGTCTATACACAGTTTCGATGTTAAAATATTAATTTTGAGTTTAAGAACGGTTTTGTAGCTCTTTGTAGCAAGAAAAATAATTCAAAAATATAAAACACTATTATCAACTGAATAAAGAATTTTTTTCCAAGAAAGGTATTGTTTTGAAGTAGATAGTGATTTATCTAAAAACATTTGAAATTAGAAAATTTGTTTCTGTTTTCAATTGTTACTGAAGGCTTTTAAATCCCCTCAAAATAGTATATCATTTTTTCGTAATAATAATTAAGCGGCAATCAATAAATTTTAAAAGTTTTAAATCAATTAAACGCCCGAATCTAGGCAATACTTTAAAATGTTTTCAAAATTTGGTAGAAAGTTGTATCAGAACAGAATACTATTTTAAACTCTAAAATTTCTCTTTAAATGACTTCCATGCTTGCATTCCATCAATTCTCCATTTCGTCCCACTCACTCACGTGTCGTTGATTAATTTGCCACCACTTTCACCTGAAGCGGTTCTACATAACGTTTCACCGTTACGATTGAATTTTCTACCGGGTCCACCGGGTTCCGGATTATCCTCCTTCCGTTCGGGGACGCAGCTTTCTTCACTTAATGGCGGCTTTACCCGTTTACTAAGGGCGTGCTTGCGTTTCCAAGGCAATCGATTTTTCCTGCAACTCCACCAAAATAGACAATCAAAAAAAATGATACGAAAAGAGGGAAAATTGTTACTTTGCTCCGTGTACCATGCGCTTCGGGGTGGGGACGAGGGTTTTAATGAGTGTAATTTCTAGTGATTCCCCATGTTAAAGCCTCTCACGGGGGAAAACGGTGCATACAAAAAAGAAGGAAAAGGAGTATAAATGAGCGGGGAGCTTTCCTCGGGGAAGCCATCTAGGTGTGCTACGTGGAGAGTGGAAAACACAGGAAAATACGGTGCTAGAAAGTTAAGCAGGGCAACAAAAAAAAAAAAAAAGAATAAGCAGGAGGGATGATAGAAAAGAATTTGAATATGCTGCTCTGTGCTATCAGTCGGGTTTTTCCCTTTTACCTTTTCACCAAACCAGGAACCCGGAGGAAAAGAACGAAACCGGGGCCCAACTGTTTCAATGACAGAAAACCGGCGTCTTACACGCCCGTGGAACGAGACTCACTACCCAGCATAATGAGGGAAGGTATTCATCTACGGTGGGCAGCGAAAACGTTGCACAAACAAAGTGAAAGCAACCGACAACAAAAAAAAAAAAACCCGCTCGAAAGGGGAAAAACGACAGCAGAGGAAAAACCTTTTCTTAATTCCGCGCTCCCGCAGAAAGGTGGAGAAACAACGAACGACTTAAAACGGAAAACAGCCGGGGCAGCATCCCGTAGGTGGTGGAGAGGGTGGGAGGAAGCGGGGAAGTGGAATTGGTAAGGGGAGATGGGGTGGAAAATCAAAAGGATACCGTTCGCAACGCACAAACACAGCAAGAAAAGAATTCAGAAAGAAAGATGGTCGTCCAAAAGCATCCTTTTCTTTCCTTCCTTTTTTGTTGATAGGAAGGGAGCGCGGCGGATGGGAAAGAAGGGTGGGTGAGGTGGTGCCGGAAAAGCGGGAAAGAGTTTTCATCTCATTTACATCTTGGGCCGCCGCCGCCGCCGTCGTAATGGCAAAAGTAGCGCGCGGCGAGTAATTGCGCGAGTAGTAGTGTAACACTTCGGCCTCGTCGCCTTCTTCCTTTCGTAGTCCTGTTTATGTACGCGTGTCTCTATGTGCGTGTGGCTGTGTGGCGCGAGTTTTATTACGCCGAATATCCGCGGGAATTGAGCCATACCGTGCCTGGCCGTGGGTCGGGCCTTTGTGCCCCAGGAAAAAGGGGTGTATTTACTTTTCATTAGCCAGCGATGAAACTGCGCCTATTTCCCAGAAAAAAAGCCCGTAAAGAAGGGGAGCCTTTTTCGTATCATTTTATCAGCAAGTATGAAGGAAAAAGTGGGAAACGAGCGAGTACGAGTGAAAGAGAAAGAGTTTTTCATTTAAAATGTAAAACAGACGATAAAACACCAACACACAGGCACGAGAGCAGAAGGATATTGAGCGAAAGGAAGGCCGCAATGTAACAAGAAGAGTTGCGAAAAAAAACAGGCAACAAGATGTAACAGATTGCCCAATTTTAATTCCTTCACTTTGTGTTTCGTGGTGCGGCGCTGTCGCTGTGTGTGCGCGCGCGAAATTGATAAATTTCCCTCGGTCGGTGTGTTTGTGTGCCGGACATGCTATTGAGTGGTTGTGGTTGGCATGTTATTTTTTTGCTTTCGTTGCTGTTTCTTGGACTCTCGTTTATGTACAACAACCGGTTGCAAAAGTCCGGCAAAGGATGGCACGCGAAGGACAGTTGGAAAGGCGCGAAGAACCACGCGTACATCCGCGCCACCAGACAGAGGGATGATAATCGGGCAAGGATGACGAGCGCGTGAGAACGGAAGCGGGAACGAGCATGCTCGCAACGTGCGTGCGAGTGAGTGAGAAAGGCGAGAGACTTGAGAGCAACCGAAACCCCTTAACGTTAATCTCATTAACGGCACTCTCACACTGTTTCACTTTCACTTGCTCACCACGGTTCGGAAAATGCCTGCTTGGATCCTGTTTTTATTCCGCTGACGTAGTCGCGGCGGTGGTTGCAGCTGTGTCGGTGTGCGTGTTTGTACGTCCTATCCAACACACTAATGAAGAGGACGACGGGTACAACGGGTAAACAAAGGGAATTTGAAACAAGCGGCATACAAAGCATCGGAAAACTCCCCCACAAGCAAGGACGAAAAGGGATAATGTAAAGAAGGACCCTTTGCTTTTACACTGCAACGCGAACACAGACACGCACACAGGTAGGTGGGCGATGTGGTGTGCGTGAGCAGTCAGTCATTAAAATTAAATGGCTGCCACTCGGTTGGAATGCGCGCTCGCGCATTTGTTTTTCGTCCTCGTTTTCTTCTCGTCCTATTTACGGACGTGTTTTTGGCATTATCCTTTTGCTCACTCTTTGTTTTCAGGCTTTTAATCACACTCAGTTTTGCTGTGATAGGCTGTTCTTCACTCGCAGCCATGTGATAAGGGGGTTACAGCTTCCGGAACTTTAAATACGGGTTTTCTCCTGGCAAGTCATAGGAAGTCTTTGATGAAAAGCTGCAAAAGAAAAGTATTTTTTTCTTCTGAGTTTTTCTTTAGATTTAATAAGATTACGTTGTCCATTTGCTACTTTAGAATCATATTTTCTCATTTGCTTCTACGACTTTTACTTCTTTTCTCAATTAATTTCCTCCTTCTTGTATCAAAACCCTGTTCCGTTTTATATGTTATAGAGTACGGTTTTATTTTGTTCTTCACGTTTGTTAAAATTCATTTAATTATTTACTTTCAGTTTTATTTTCTGTATATTGTTCCTTCTCTTAACATTTTGTTTTGCATAGTTTTACATGTGACTTTCTTTCCTTTTTCTTTTACCTAGTTACATTATCCTTGTTCCAAGTGGGATTTCCTTTGTGGTTGAGGTAGTTACAATTTCTTCATCAGTTTTGTGGGTTGTCTTTTTTTTTCGTTTCATTTTGCATAAAGTGCATAAAAGGTATTTAATTGGCTTACGGTGATAAGGACAATGACACTGTTGCTTTTGCTGAGCTTTACTGGGGTTATCTAGTGTTTTTTTCCTTCCAGTATTTTCGTTCATTTTTCACTAGAGCAAAAATTTGTACTATGGTCAAAGGAGAGTTCGCTTATTTTTCTTCTTTGTTGTTTTGCTTTCATTTTTTCCTCTTTCGTTTTGTAAGTGTAATGTTTTGTAACAGTTTCGATGCTTTCTTAAGAACATCGCTAACCAACACACCTAATCATACAAGACGATACACATTTATATATGACGGGAAATTTGTTTTTCTCCTTCCGCTTTTCTCTTTACTATGTTTTTGTGCTTTCGAAGTGAGGTCTTTCGAGGAAATTTTTCTTCTTTAGAATATTTGTTTTTAAATTAAAATTTAAAGTTTCTCTTTTCCTAATTAGCTTTTACTACATCGGTTCAAGTTAACAACAACTTAGATAAAACTAAAACAAGCTACTACATTTTTGATTATTGAGTTTAAATGAAAAAGAAGGAAGAAACAGAGTTAAAAATTGCACATTTTTATCCTACTCCTTCCTTACCGACCTAACATCCTTTTTCGATTCCATCTATCTCTTCGGGTAGAATGATTTTCTCATCAGGAGGGACACAGTTTTCATTTCGTTTTTTTGGCATTTACTGTTTCGTTTACTGACTGAACTAGCCTGTGCCTAGTAGCGTTACATACTAACATTAACAATTATAATCCGTTCCAAATCGTTGACCTTTTTGGACACTGACAACACATCTAGCCTTAAATTGTACCCACACGGTTTTGTGACTGAAGGAGGTTTTGAGTTGTTTGCTGGATACTTTCTTCTTTTCCATACCAAAATACCATCGACACGTATGAAGCAGGATGTGGTTTTTGTTCAAATTTTTGCAACACCTATTTACAGCACTTAGCACAGGAGCGCTCCATCGCAAAACCATCGCAAACCTCGGCGGGATCGAATCGGAAAAGAAACACAATTTAAACAACGCTTCCTTACTCGGCAGCACTACCTGCCCGGGAACTGAACCGGACAACCCGAACCGGTGGGATGACACAACACCAAGTGACCAAACCCGGCAACCAATTGTGCGGCCGTTCGGTCCAGTTTAAATGCATGTAATTATTTACACCACCCTGAAGCAAAAAAAAAGAAAAGGGACGAGAACCGGCTCAAGGACGGGGGCCTCACAATGGATTGTAAAAACGGAAAGTAAAATTGGCAACCAAAGATTGCCAGCGTGGCGAAGGGAAAACGGATTGGTTTATGGTTTATTTTGTCGATATTTATGGCCACAATTGGAGCGTTCGCAGGGGTTTTTGGCAAATGCGAAAGGTTAGTTTGGTCGATCGGTTCACGGTCTGCCGGCAGGCTGGCCTTGGTTTGCAACAATTTTGCAAGGGCAGTGGTAATGCCCTTTTTGTGTTTGGCTAAAACATGCTGAGAACACTCAGTCCAATGTCCCTGGAAAGAATTTTGAAAAACCAAAAAGCTGGCTCTTGTTGATCGAAAATCAATCCTGAACGATTATTAACCTTTATCAACACGCTCCTCGAGCTTGCAAACCTTCTTCCTATGATGAATATCCCATCCAGACAGGAAGACATTCCAATTCCACTCGCTTAATTGCATTCAATCGTGCGAATGTGTCCGAGCTCGGGAAAAGGGTGTAAATTACGCCCCGCTTGTTGCCCAATTCAACACCCTTATCAAGAAATCATCCTGCCAGCTAAAACCCTTTCCATGCGGTGTGAGGAAATATTTTTTGGTGTGAAAAACCCCTTTTTTCGTCCCACTCACGAAAATCCACAGCAAATTGTTATTTTATTGAATGAAAATCACTGCAGTCCGGGGTTGAGCGAGGCCGAAAGGGATTTATTGTGCTGTCTTTAGCCGAAAGCCGGAACTTGAAATATCGAGGCAAAAAAAAACTTCGGACGGACAGACTCCCTCGAGGGAAGGTTTAGGTCAAGCATGTATGTAAAACATGTCCCTAATCGACCCTGTGACCGATGGCGGTGGGTTTGGCAAGGAATTTTATGGGCTTTCTCGTCCTTTTTTTTGTCCACCCCACCTCAACTTCTAGCGAACAGACTAGGAAGGGTTCGGAATGTCCGGATGGGTTGTTTATAATGTCCGGCAGCAAAAAAAAGGGAATGTCGGCTGAAGTTCCGGAAGTGAACAACACAAAATGTGTTCTTAATCGAGGGATAAACAGTCGAGAGGGACGAGATCAATCGTGGGGCGGACAACTGTTGATGCTTATCGGTAACCCTTCCGTGGTCAAGGGAGACAAATAAATAAACTTAAACCTTGAAAGGGTAAAATAAAATAATACAACACAAAGTAGTCTTCAATATCCGTTTTTCTTGATTTTCAGCGAAACAAAAAAACGTTTAAATATGTTTGTTTTATTTTCAAAATAAAGAAATAAAAATAATATTAATAGTATAACCGCACCAATGTTGCTGGACCCTTGTTTTGTTTAAACCCCCACTAACACCTTTGGAGACCATTGTTACAAAATAATAAAAAAAAACTCCCCGCCCGCCCGCCTAATCACGCCTAGCACTAGACTTAGCTAAACCTAAAACGGACCTTTTCATTCTCTCCCCCCCCTCCCCCCCCCCCCCCAAAATTAGAATATAAATTCCCCACAAAGAACCCATCTACTATAACTAAAATATTTCAACTAAAAAACGAATTTTGATTTTGCTGCCATCATTTTTGAAAAAAAGTAAACGATTTGCTTTGACCTAAACATTTAACGTGTGTTTGCCCTACAACGAAACGCGAAAGGAGTTTTTGGCACTGCATTTTGGACACGCACTCGGAGAACGATCCCAGATCGATCCACGCGATCACGATCGCACGCGAAGAAGCGATGGTATGGCTAAGAATGTTTGGGACTGTGTGTGAACGGGAACGGGGTGGGTTTTTGGGGAAGAAAGTGGGAGTGGTGGGGGAGGGGATAATGGGGGACATCCTTACGATTCGTCCTTTCTTCTTTTGCTTTGTTTCAGCGCGACTATTGAGGAGGAACTTGTATACCAAAACAAACCGCGTACCCTTGCACAGTAGCCCCGTGACGGATCACGAGCACCGTGCGTCTGGGGTCCGGTTTGATCGAAACGAAACTAATATGAGCAAATGTGTTTTGTTTGTTTTTTTTTCAATTGTTTGTTTGTGAGTTTGTGTGTGTTTTTTTTTCGTTACACACCAACACACTCGCCTCTCTAACACATTTAACATAAAACAATTCGCTTACGTAGAGCCGCTCTGGCTCTAGTGTTAAGCTCCCTGAACGATTTGTGACTTGGAAAAATGGTGATGTTCCTCGTTGATCCTCGAGAGAAAGAGGGAGATAGAGAGTGTGGGAGAGAGAGGATCATCTTGAGGAGTGATCGCGAGAAAGTATAACACTTGTTTTAAGATTACTTTGTACATCGAGATTTCAAAGGCTCATACATTTATATATACAATGCTCTAGAAGGGGGTACGGTTTTAAAGGATCTCCCTCCATTTCTCTCTCTCTCTCGCACCCTCTTTCTCTCACACGCACACACACACACACATACTTTGATTTTCAATTCTCCCCCTCCCAGTTACGGTTTCGGGAGGTGTGTATATAATATAAATTCTCCTATATTAACCTTGTTTGCTGTATAGCGACCGCCACCCCATCCGTACCGCTCTACCAGCAGTAGTACCAGGTGACGCTTAACAGTAATTCTTTAGTTACTTAATAGATTGGCATCTTGAGGTTGTGTCTGACTGTCTGTGTGTTTGTGTTTTTTTGGTGGTTTTCTTGTACATCTCCGTCTCTAGCTTACAGCTCCATCCCGTGGTGTTGCTGCTGGAGCAGCTGTTGGCGCTGCTTGAGGTAGAGTGTCGCCGCATCGTCCAACTCGTCCAGCTCCTCCATGGACACCGGCGAGCGGGGCGAATGCATGCTAAGATCTTCCGGTTCCGTCTGCTCCGGCAGTTCACTCTTGATGTGAGCGATCTGCTGCGGTGTTCGCGATCTGCTAGATGCACGCAGATCCATCGCGGCCGTACCCGCATCGGACGTCACCTCCGTCGGCAGTGGACCGAAGTTAAGCGGAAGCGTTAACCCAGGGAACTTCTGGTGCAACAACATGCCCGGTGTGGTCGGAATCTTCGTCAGCCCGTCCAACGACAGATCACTCGACTCGGACCCACCGCACACCGATTTCGCGTGATCGGACAGGTGATCGCCGCTGGCGGCAGGACTCACGGCCGGTGTCGGTGGACTCGGCAGACCGCACTTGTGGTGCAGCAGATGGTGCCGCCGCCGGTAGCTCGAGTTGCACCTATCACAGTGGAACGGTTTCTGGCCGCTGTGGCTAAGCATGTGCGCCTTCAGCTGGTTCGAGTCGCTGAACTTCTGGTCGCACATCTCGCACTCGTACGGCTTCTCGCCGGTGTGCACGCGCAGATGCCGGCGCAGGTTAGCGACCTGCACGAACTGCCGGTCGCAGTGCGTGCAGGAGTACGGTTTCTCGCCCGTATGCAGCCGCATGTGCGTCTTGAGGTGATGGTCGCGCGTGAAGCGCTTGTGACACTCGGGACACTCGAACGGTTTCTCGCCGGTGTGCGTTCGCTCGTGGTTCTGCAGGACGTGCTTGTACCCGAACGAGCGGCTACAGATCTTGCACGTGAACACCTTATCGCGCGACGGGTCACGTGACGCAACCGAGGAGCAGGACGTCGATGAGGAGGAATTGTTGATGCTGTTCGAGGTGGTGCTGGTGGTCGTGATCGTGGTCGGAAGCTCCACGCTACCGTTCGACTGTGGCGAAGACCCGGACGTTGGTGGTGAGATCGGTCCCGGACTTACCGGTATGTCGACCGGGATCGAGAGATGGTGCGGGTGCGTATGGCTCGGCGATCGCATCAGATGGTGCAGGTGATGGTGATGGTGGGCGGCGGACGATTCTTTGCGGGATGCGGCCTGATGCTTCCGCTTGGTAAGCTTCTTCGTCTGTGGCACTATCTCGGAGGTGGTGGACACGATGTGATTGTTGTTCGTGCTACTGCTGTTGTTGTTGTTGTTGGCGGCGGCGGCACTAAGCTTCAGCGACTTGGAGCTTTTGTGGCTGAGCGCGGGCGAGATTGGACTCTGTGGTGGTGGAGGGCTGCTGTTATTGCTGGTCGGTGTTGGTGGTGCCCACGCACCGAACAGTGCGGCATGCGGTGGGAAGAGCCCGGTAGCGAGCGATGCCCGCAGGGACATTGGCAGTCCGGCGGCCATTAGAGCGGCGGCAGCCGTCTGGTTGGCGGCCAGCAGTTGGGGGGCAAGCATACCCATGGCGGATGCGGTGGCTGGGTGGAACCCACCGTACAGGGAGGGCGTGTGCTGGAAGTTCATACTGAGATGGTGCTGCTGGCGTTGGCCAGTGAGGGGCGGTGAGACCGACAGGCTGCGCTCCTCGTCACGGTTCATACCTTGCAACGTACGGACGGCGGCTAATCCTGCGATGGAGAAAGTAATAGAAAAGAAATGGAAATCCATAAATAAAATGGAACAAAAAAAAAGGAGTTTCTTAACATAAGGTATGTGTAGTCTACTTTTAGGCGCCCAAAACGCAATTCGTCTAAAAATAGTACGCAGTTCTATTCCTAGCCCGTAAGACAAACGCCGGCAAATGAAAGCGAAAGCCGGCTGCTCCATGTGAGCACGTATCCTGCTTGCCGTACCGAAAACACACAAGGGTCCTTTTGCTCTCGCGCTCTCTTCTCACCGAAACGAGTTGCGTTTAACTCGTACGCTGGTTCCACTAGCACACCTATACAACCACACACCGTCGTAGCAGGAAGCACGATAACACACCGACACCATGTGTGTGGAGCAACAAAACAAAGCTCCACCGCACGACACACTGACGACGTCGGGGCGGTCCTCGTCCTTGCGTCGTCTACACCGTCGAGCCCGTGGCGAGACGGATTGAATGGGTTTTTCCCACCCAATATTCCGCTCCCAAGCTCCACCTCGCTCCCTCGCTGGAGTAAAGGGTGCCGCAAAACGCGCGAATATGCGTGCGTGTTGGCAGTGTTGCTCCGGTAACAACAAAACCACATACGCACACTCACGTGGCACATGCCCGGAATATCCTTGCGAGTAGAGTAGTATTGGTAAGTAGTAGGCGCTGGATGTCGTGTTGCCTGATTATTATTATTATTTTTCGCTCACACACATGTTGATGTTTGCGTGTATGTTTGTTTGGGAGGCGGTTTTTTGGCGCGCTACCTATTTTCTACACTTAATCCTTTATTTATGGTTACACTCCTTTTATTCTCTCTCGCTCTCACATCAATGGAAAAGCTTGTATTGATTGTTTACGTTTGCGTTTTTTTGTTTGTTTGTTTGTCATTCGCCATTCATTCGTCAAAATTAGAGAACTTCCCGTTTTATTTACTTTTTTGCTTCTTCCGTCACACATGTGAAGGAACATGAGGTTTCTACTGCCACAAAACCCCTTTCGCGGGAAGGATTTGCTGGTTGCGACTTTCGTTTTTGGACGTGTGGCGCTACTTGATTGAGTTTCCTGTTTCGCTTCATTTTTCGTTTTCATTTACTCAGGATCAGGAAGTGAAATTAATTCTTGTTTACATTGTTGCCTGTTTCTAAGTGTGGGCTGGTTTTATTTATTTGCCATTTTCATCGTTTTTGGGAGAGCAGAAAAGAATGGGCGAGCGTCAGTGGGTGTGCTTGATTAAATTTTCACCCGTGCCAAAATGCCGTCGGTGTTTGGGAAAGAGTTGTGACACAATTCGGACGAAGCAGGAAAAGTTCTGGTAAAATATTATATCACTTAAGAGTGAAAGCAGGTTGATATTCTTTATAAAGAATCAGACAATGTTAAGAAAATAATTTAAAAAATGAAAGTTATTAGCTATTCAGAGGATGTATTTTAAATATTTAATTCTTCTGAAAAAAGCTTTTCATTAAATTATAAGGAGCTTTTTAGAACTTTTTAATCTTAAGAGAGTTTGGCTTATTAATTAAAAATTTTAATTAAATTCTTTATACTTAAGTTTCGTTCAAGAAAATCCTTGGTCCTTCAAAGACGTCTACCACGAAAACATTAAAAGGATCTCCTCTCCCGTTGTACTTTAAAGTAAAAGAGTGAAAAAACACCTCCCGGAGTGTGAATGAAAAGTGAAAGCGATCCGGCTGGATGATGTCCTTCTAACCGTGTACCCTTATATACTACATAAACCGAACCGAATCGAAGGACCTCGGTGTACTGCGCATGCAGCCACACAGGGTTGTTTGTGTGCTGGCGATAAGCGAACGTCTTATGGGCAAAAAAGGGAACCTGCTGGCCGCGGGAAACGGCTCAGCTGTGTGTATGTGTCCTATTCACGGGGCAAAAGCGAAAGTTTCACTTTCATTCAACCCGTCTGCCCCGGATCTCACCAGACCTCCCAAGGTTCTTTAAATTGAATCAATTAAAGCAATTCTAACCCTTCGGGCGCGTGTTTCACTAGCGTTTTAAATTAACTCGTTAACTGTGCGGCGATCCTTACCTCTTGCTGTTTGAGCGTCCTGCAGAAGCGACAAAGCCATAACACTGCCTTGTCACTTGCTGGTTCCGTAGTGTACCGTTGCCGGTGTATGATGTGCCCGTGGCAAGCACTGCACTTCCTGATGCTTCGAATTGCTCGTATCACGCGCTGCTCTTCTTCGACATAAAGCTTCACCAAGGTAAATTCTTCGCTGCACACTGCACTGTTTGAGGTTGGGTTGATAACTTCACACTAAAGTAGTATCGTTCCACGTATAAAGCTACCACTACACGGCAGACACACACACACCCGAACACGTAAACACTGAGTCACTTGCGGCAGGAACTATCGTTAGAATGTTTGCAGGGATAGGGACACATTCGGTTCCGGTGTGAAAAATTCAATTCAAGAATTCAGCTCCTAGCTAACACACCACAAAACGCTCGATTTGTTCGCATAATTCGTTCACTGTACTATTATTTCACTGCATAATTCGCTCAAACGATTTGCATACACTTGGCCATTCAACTTCCTGAATTGTTGTGGCTGCTGCTGCGACTGATTTGTGCGACCGGATTCGCGGATGGACACCGAACGACTGACGATGCTGCTGGTGCTGGTGCGTTCGGGAGCACGCCGGAATGTGACACAATTGTCCACTCGAGAATGGGCTCCTTCGCGGGAACCGCAAACAACAGGAGAAGCAAAAAAAAAAATGCCTCCGAAAGGGATACGAAGGGTAGCAAAAGGCGCCCCCTTGTGCGTGTGGGTTCGTTTTTTCGTTTGTTCCAGTAGGAGATCGAAGCACAAACGGCACACAGCAACCGTCGGCTTTGAGTGGCGGCACGCGAGTGATCTTTGAAAAATAATAGAAATCAGAACGTTAGCAAACGGTGGTGCCAGCAACAGTGCACGCACACACC